>NC_133662.1:235077346-235377346 GCF_037893015.1 Macrotis lagotis | reverse complement strand
TTTCTGAATTCAAGTCCCGTGTTCTATCCATTGTATCAAACAATCCACTAATCAGTGTGGGGGATACCAGTTAGAAAAAGACAATTTCTGACCTCTAAAACTTATAGTCTATTATATATTCATTGTTCATTTGACACTTCACCTATACTAATTTGTATTAATGGTAATCTTTTATAGGGTAAAGTCCTGTGTCCCTAGCTCATGTAACTTCTCTAGAACAGGATTGTATCTTCTCCATCTTAGTATCCCTATGGTTCAGTTCAGTTCAGTACTTTTTATAAGTGTGGAATGAAGTTAATACATTTATTGGTGATGACGTACCAGGTGGGCACATTAGAGTTCCCTTGCACACTAATAGACTATATTTGGCACAATACTGTCCTCTCCTGTAGTCCTTTAGAATTCAAATTCAACCAAGAGGGTAAACTTTTTATAACTAAATATTAAGGACTTATCTGTTGCTTTCCTTCTGGAATAGAAGAGACCAGATATCATCAGTATTATCACAAAAGCCTTTGCTCAAAGGATGCCACTTATATATTGAATCTCTCCAAAAAGACTTGGACGCTGAGCAACATGAGGCTGTTGCCTTCAGCTTCCAAATGACTGTGGCATTTCTGGCCCCTGGTTCCCCCCTTGTAGCTTGTAGGATATACTCATTGGTCTTTCCCTTCTTGACCCTCGGTATCTGATACATTTCTTGATGTTTTCATTCAATTGATCCACTAAGGTAGGTGGTAAAGCAGACAAAAATGTTCTTGGATCTAGGAGAAAAACCAAATTTATCCTACCTTAGACACTTAGCAGAAGTATGACCTCTGGGCAAGTCACTTAACCCCTGCCTCCCTCAGTTTTCTCCTCTAAATAATAATAATAATAATAATAATGATAGCCTCTATCTCCCAGGATTGTTTTGAGGGCTAAGTGAGATAACTATATAAAGAGCTTTACAAACCTTAAAAGACCAGACCATATATAAATGCTACCAATTATTCTTCTCATCTCATGAATTTCTTAAACATCACTTACTGCAAGGCAATGTGCTAGACATTGGGTATAAACATAGAAAAATGAAGCAATCCCTGCCCACAGAAAGGTCATAGAAACAGCATGTATATATGTAAGTAGATAGGACTCCCACACATGTATCTATCTAGTTAGATAGATCTATGATTCTTTGACTCAGACTACCTTAGTCCATATATAAATATATACTAAAGGACTCCCATAGGAGGTGGGGTATGAATTTATCTTTAAAGGAGGCCAACTTAACTACTGGATGTTGCATGGAGAAGTTGGAGGACAGAGTGGGGAAGGAAGGAAGGAAAAGAGATAGCAGAAAATGGGAAAGAAGTAAAGAGAAAGAAGATATGAAGTATGGTCTGTTAAGGGTACTAAATACATTACTTTTGTAGTTAGTTAGCATCAGCTAGGTAAGAGTCAGCTGCCCTGGTACCACCAGATGGTGATGATGATGAAAAATATAATCTAGTATTCCTATGGCACTTTAAGGTTGCAAAGTATATTTCAAATATTGTCTCTTTTTTATCCTCATAACCACCACAGAAGGTGGGTGCAATTATTATCTTCATTTTACAGATGAAGAAACTGAGACTGAGGCAGGAATTAAGTGACTTGCCCTAGGTAGATAGGAGGCTGCTATGTATTGTGAGGGGGAGGGGAAGTGATGGTAGTCTCAACTAAAGGATCATAGATTTAATATTTGAACTCAAAGGGCATTTATCTACTATTTCCTATTTTACGGAAGAGGAACTAAGGTCAAGTGAATTTAAATGAGTTGTTAAATGTCATTTAGGCAAGAAGGAGCAGAGACAGGATTTAAATGTGGGTTCTCTGATTCTGAATCCAGCCCATGTGTCTCAGTGCCAAGAGCCAGTAATGAAGAAAAGCCATAGTGATAGGAGTCCAGGACAAGATTCCAAATCCCCATTAGACTGTGAGGTCCTTGAGAATTGGAGCTACTTTGGCCTTTCTATGTGCCTCCAGCCCAGCAATTAGCATAGATCCTGGTATAGAATTGATGTCTAATAAAGGCTCTCCCTGTTCCCATTCATTCTCCATTCAGCCACCAAAGTGATTTTCCTTAAGTTCTCAGATTATGTTATCCCTCTACTCAATAAATTTCAGTTTCTTTCTATCACTTCCAGGATCAAATGCAAATACTGTTGTCATTCAAGGTTCTACATCACCTTTCCCTTCCATCTTTCCAGTCTTCTTATGCCTCATTCCCTGACTCTTTGATTCAATGGCATTGGACTCCTGGTTATTCCATGAACAATACTTCAATCTCTCTACTCAGACCATTTTCTCTGGCTATTCCTCATACCTGGAATGCTCTCCCTTCTCCACTCTAACTGCCAACTTACCTGACTTTCTTTATATCCCTAACTAAAATTTTATCTTTTACTGCCTTTCCCAAATCCTCTTAATTCAAAGTGTCTTCCTTCTGTTAATCATTTTTTATTTATCCTGTATATAACTTGCTTTGTATATAGCTGTTTTTATGTTGTTTCCTGGACATTATATTTGCAAGCTCCTGAGGGCAGAGACTATGTTTAGCTTCTTTTTTGTATCAGTGTCTGGCACTGAAGGCACTTAATAAATGCTTAGTGATTGTTTGATTTATCAACTGGCTGACTGAGATCTGAAAGCCAGAGAAAGAGAGGTCCCCAGGAGTAAAGACTGAAAAAACAGGATCCAGAAGCTTTGGATCCAATCAGATCCTAGGGAAGCAGGCCTTAGGGATGCTGATTATTGATGTAGATTTACCTAATATCCTGAAATTTTCCTAAAATTATTGTTTCAACTAACTTTTTACTTGAGTCTTTGGAATTTTCCAAGTATATCATTGTGTTGTCTGCAAAAGATAGTTTTTATTACCTCATTTCCCATGCTGATTCCTTTTATTTCTTTTCTTCTCTTACTGTTATTGCTAGGAATTAGAAATTGGGAAGGCTGGGAGAACTCATCCCAGGAATGGAGGAAAGAAAATCAAAAAAGCTAATGATCCTAGGATAAGAAGAGACCTAAAAGTCATCTAATCCAATCCCCTCATTTTATAGATAAAGAAATGAGACCAAAAGAAATAATTGATTTATTCAAAACAACAACAAAAAAATCAGTGGAGTCTGGATTTGAATCCAGACCAATTCCCTCCAAATCTATCACAATTAAGTGTTGGGTTGCCCAGAGGATTCTTTTATATCAAGTCAACACATTTCAGATATTCTCCCTTATTTCCTTGATCTCAGAGTGAGGATCATAGGATTTGTAGCTGCAGGATATGGGCATTGATGTCACCTCTTCATGTTATTAATAAGAGCAACTGAAGTTAAGAGAAGTCATAGTATTTCCTAAGAATTTATGAGTAAAGAACAATTGGTATTCGAACCCATGTCTTATAATTTCAACTTCTGTATTCTTTTGACTATCTCACAAATAGAAGAGGACCTCAGAGGCTTTCCGGTTTTTCTCCCTTCCTTTTCCAGGGAAAGATACTGAGAGCAATGGAGGTTAAGTGACTTATCCAGGGTCACACAGGATTTGAATTCATTATTACCTCTCATTCAGGTTCTCTCACTTTAGTGCTGCTTCACTAAAAAAGTAATGTCTCTCACAATTATTTCCTCAATAACCATCACTTTCCAATTTTGCTTGGAATTGGCTTTGAATCTCGTGGTGGGGGAAGCTAGGGACAGAGAGGCTGTCGTTTCTGAGGTGGGAGAGAAGAGAGCAGGTCATTTCTATTTTTCTGCCACCAGTCAGAATACATCATAGGGAATATGTGGCTAGGCCAGAGGATGGCCTATATGAGCTCCATTAGGTAGGGTTCATTTCTTTCTTCTAGATTCTTCATATTGATTGAACTCATAGTTTTATTGTGAATAATTCAATGCATCTTATTTTAAAATCTTCTTCTAATCATATCCTTTTATATGTCAAAGTGATTTATACCCAGGGGAACATTTTGCCAAATAACCATTTTGTTCATGGGTTGTGGCTGAACAATGGACGTGTTAGAAAGGAAAGCTTTCTAGGATCTTGGAAGATTTCTTAAATGGGTCAAGAGATAAGGAGTTGATGGTCTAATGCTGAGGCCAGATGCTTACAGTCCCAGGGCGTGATGGCAATCCTCCCCTCCTCCATGCTTGTTAAAGAGTCTTGGCCGGGAATGATCTAGGTTGGGCATCCAAGGGTTAATCTCATGAACTATTCTTTCTATACCTTGGGTCTTCCTTCCCTCCTTGCTTCCCTCCTTCCTCCTTTTTCTATTTTCTTCCTCCTTTCCTCCTTTTTGCCTTCCCTTCTTCCTGTTTTCTTCATTCCCTCTCTTCTTCCCACCCTTGCTCCATTCTGCAATTATAAAACTTTACCAGATATCATACAGAATAATAACATGAGTAATACTCACTCCATATTCTCAAGGACCTTACATTTTCATGAGCTTGTGAATTAGATCCAATGTCAGCTCTTTACTGTTTTATTTTTGTCTTTACATCCCAACCACCCAACTCTGTGTCTGACACAGTGTAGGTTTTCAATAAATGCTTGCTTTATTTACTGATTGATCAATGGATGATTGATATAGGATTGATGGATGGATGAGTTCTGGAGGATTTGGTAGTCCAATTATACTGAACTACCCTGGTAATCCATCATGTGTATGATTTGATTGAGAGTTCCCAATTAGATGATTGTTATGAGCTGCTTGATGTTTGTGGGCTGTAGTGGAATCTGGTTTTAGTAGTTACCCTATTATATCACTTGCCCCATTCCAGGCCTGGTGGCTCATGCATATTTCCTTTGGGATAGAGAGACTAGACAAAATGTAAGAATTAGAAGCTTCACCCATTAGAATGTGAAGTCCACAAGAGTAGACAACATTTTTACCTTCCTTTGTATTCCCAAGCTAAGCACAGTGTCTACCACATAGTAAGCCTTTAATAAATTCTTGTTCATTGATTGACTGCCTACATGACCCTTCTTAGTCGAAGTTAGGATGAATGGGTGAATTAGTGGGGTGGGAGGCTTTGATATTGAGATCTTTTTTCTCACAATCAATATTTCCTGCAGAGTCTGGTCTAGGTTGGTCTGACCATCTTCATGGGGAGCCTTTCACTTTGAGCAAATGATTCCCTATTGCAGAAGGCCGGAGAAAACATTCTCTCACTCCTCCAACCTCATGAGCTTAGCCTTCCTTTTATAATACAGATGGTGTATAATATAACCATATCATGTACACCCAAGAAGGATGTCAAAACAGGTCCAGGCCCATGATAAACATGCAACATGAGGCAGGGTGGAATAGAGCAAGGAAATGTGGGGTAGCCCCCCCCAGAGAGTAATTACACTAACATTTCACTATTTGACTTATATTAGGCCATACTTTTTCACTTAGTCTCTGGTGCTTTGTCTGGCATTGCTATAGTGCCTCACTAATACAGTAGAGGAAACCAAATATAAAGGCCAAGAGACTCCCACAGCATTCAGACATCACCAGAAGTACCGTTTCCTATTGATCAAGCCAAGAGGTGAAACAGTTCTAGAAAAAAACAGATGGCAAGGATGTCTTTGTATACCATCCCCCTCACTATAATAAATATTATGTCATCATGTATATGACATCATGGTCCTCTTCGATTATGAAGGATGAATGTCATCATCACAATGAATGAATGGGATTGTTTCTCATAGTACTAATTTCATGGGTGTAGGGAACCCCCTTTTCTATAGCTGATCACAATTTTAGGGAGCTGCTTAAGGAGAACTGAGAGTTTTAAGTGATTCTTCAGAGGTATTAGAGGAAGGCTTTGACTCAAGGTCTTTTGAACACAGAGATGAACTCGCTCCTATGCAATGGTGCTTTTAAGATGAATGGGGAGCAATTATATAAACTATGATATCTGAATGCAAAGGAATGGGATTAGGTCATAAGAAAGAGCAAGTATGAATTCAGAGAAGTGAAGAAGATTTACATGAACTGACAGGGAAAAGTAAACACAACCAGAAGAATTATACATATATATATACACATATGCCTATTAGGTGCCTAAAAAGCGCCTACTATGTGCAAATTATACTTCTAATTACTGGGTGAGGAATGCAACAATGAATGTGTTAGTTCTACCATTAAGGAGCTTACAGTGTAGTCAGATGTCAGAACCCAGATGCTTTTCCTAAAGCTAGAACAAAAGGTAGGTTTCTGTTTGATATTCCCCAAATCATAGATTATTAGATTTTGAAGGAACCTTGGTGATCTATTGAAATGTAAGGAGTTCAGATGACTTTTCTAAGGTCATATAGGTGGTAAGTAGTAGAGTCAGTTCTCTTAAGGACAATGAGAGCCCCAATCACTGAGTCCAAACTGCTTACTTGCATTGTCAAGAGGAAGCTTACCCACAACTTCTAGCTCCATTTCACAAGTTTCTTACCCCTAATTAAATTGAATAATTTATGTCTGTTGATTGACACATGGGCAGGAATTCTTGGATCTCAATAGTTTTGAGCATGAACTAGGATTCTCAATCCTAAGCATAAATTAAATGGCCATCAAATCTTCGTTCACCTCTCAGGAGACAATCGATTTCAACATGACAGCTTGATTAGAAGCTGGGAAAATTGAACAAAACATTTTTTAAATAAACGGGATGAGAAGCAGAGAAAGAGAGAGCAAAAGAGTGACAGTGATGGAGGATGAGGGAGAATAGACAGACAGAGAGACAGACACACAGAAACAGAGAGACAGGCAAGAAAGTCAGAGACAGAGACAAAGGTAGAGATAGAGATAAAGAGAAAAAAGACAGACAGATAAAGAGAAAGGAAGGAGATGAAAATACAAAATAAATGAGCTTTCAAGAGAGCAGAAAAAGATGGATTTATGTAGGCCCTCTCTCCTTAAAATAAAGCTTACCAGGAGCTTCAGATATTCTGGAACACTGGGGTTACAGTCAAAATAGCCTGGAGAACTTTGGAGGTGTTATCTTCCTTTTTTTCCTGAGCCTAAATTAAATTTCTCCCATCTTTCCACTACTCAAATAGGAAAAGACTGAGAGATTTTACTTCTAGGAATTCTCCATCCAGATATCAAGATATAGGTGGAGGGAGTGATTTCAGGGTCTGCCTTAAGGGGGGCAGCCTGAGAAACCTGTCTCAAAAGGAAGACTCACAGAAGGAGCTCTTGTTTCAGAAAGAGGTTTGACTTGGCAGAGAGAGATTTCTAGACCTGAGTTCCTTTACCTTTCTGTGGAATGAACTCATTTGGCAGTCTAGGGGAGCCAACGGACCCCTTCTCAGAGGAATGCTTTTAAATGCCTAAAATAAAATGCATAGGAAACCAATTCCATGGAAAAACAGTAATCAAAATATTCTTTCAAAACAAATTCAAAGAGGGCATCTAGGTGGTGCAGTGGATAGAGCACCAACCCTAGAGTTAGGAAGACCTGAGTTCAAATGTGGTCTCAGACAATTAATTTTACCTAGTTGTGTGACCTTGGGCAAGTCACTTAACCCCTTTGCCTTGCAAAAACAAAAACAAACACACAAACAAAAACACAGATTCGTGGAACTCAAGTTCCAAAATTTCTCATTCAGACTTTTCAGAAAAAAAGAAGAGGCGCTGACTGAAACCAATCGTTATCTATCATTAACACTTGCCAGTCCTGTGAGATAAATGGTGCTACATTGGACAGAGATTTCATCAGCCCCAGGAAGACCTGGATCCAAGGATTGTCTCTATTGTAGAACTCTGAGCAAGTCATTTAACCACTTAATATCTTGGGAAACTCAAAGAAGAAATTGCAGAGATATACCTTCTTTGGGGGAGAAAGTTTTCAGAGGAGAGTTCTCTACATTGATGCCATTCCATGTCTTGTCAAACAACAATACAAAATGACAAAACAGGATAAGTGTAAAAACCATTGTTACCCAGGAATTATTGAGATTATTTTGAAATTAAAAAATGTTGTGAATAGTTCTGTGTGTGTGTGTGTGTGTGTGTGTGTGTGTGTGTGTGTGTGGTGTGGTGTGGTGTGTGTGAAAGAGAGAGAGAGAGAGAGAGAGAGAGAGAGAGAGAGAGAGAGAGAGAGAGAGAGAGAGAGATAGCAACAAGGAGAAAGAGGGAAAAAAGAAAAAAGGAGGAGGGAGGGGAAGAAAGAGACAGAGAGAAGAGAGAGAGAGAGGGAGAGAAAGAAAGGAGAGAGAACAGAATCAGAAACAGAGACAGAGAAGGAAAGAGAGAAGGAAAAAGAGGGAGAGAGAAAAGAGAGAAGGGAAAGAGGGAGAGAAGAGAGGGAAAAGAGGAGGGAGGAAGGGAAAGAGAATGGTTGGATGCAGTAAACTCCAGGGATAAATCTTGGATCTCTAATCACACAGCCCACCAGCAGGGGCGATAGATGACATGCTGGGCTATGAGCCAGAGGACCTGCTGGAAATCCAAGCTTTGCTACTTCCAAGCTGTTTGTCACTTTCCCTCTGTGGACCTTTGTTTCATCATCTGTAAAATATTGATAAAATCTTCCCTGACAAGGGCAAAGAATTAGTCTTTTGTTTTATAAAGGATAAAGTCCTTTGTAGATAGAGCACCAGCCCTGGAATCAGGAGGACCTGAGTTCAAATCAGACATCAGATACTTCATGATTACCTAGCTGTGTGGCCCTTGGGCAAGCCATTGAACCCCACTGCCTTGCAAAAAGAAGACAAAGTCCTATTTACTTAGGAGCCTTTTTATGGAAAATCAAAAATGACAACAAGCATTTATTCAATTCTTAGTAAGAGGCAGATAATCTGATAGGCAATGAGAGCAAAAAGGCAAAATGGAACATTCCCTGACCTCAAGGAGTTTGCATTCTCCCAGAAGACAATAAAAAGATAGAACACTCCTTGTATTTGCTTAATTCTCTTTTCCTTTGTTCCTTTACTGTTATTTTGGTAATGTTCATTTACATAGTAGTTCACACAATTTGCTCTTTGAATACATTTTTACTTTTATAATTTATATTACATGCACATATGTGCATACCTAAATGATGTATGATTTTCTAATGTGCAAAGAATTTGTGATTTCCTCAGGGTGGGGAATTCCTGGGGAGGGGAACCCTTCTGCCAAGGAAGAACATAACTCTTCTAGAACCTAGTAAAAAAAATCCTACCTGAGCCACACAGTGGTTAAATGACTTGCCCAGGAATATAGAATTTCTAAGAGTCAGAGATCTAGATCCAAAGCTAGAAGGAACCTCAGAGGCCAATTAGTCTAGCCCCCCTTTGTTTTACAGGTGAGGAAACTAAGCCTTAGAGAAATGAAGTGACCTGCCCAAGGTCACACAGCTAGTATGTGCAACTGGACTTGAACTCAGTCTTCTTGACTCTCATTTCATTTGTATACCCACCAGATCACAGCTGCATCATAATATAATATGGATCTATGATTTCATCAGAGAATGACTCTCTAGCCATGCTTTATCATTGTCTTGTGACATAGAATAGAATCTATTGCTTATATAGTAAATGTGAGACATTGTGATATAATGATCAAAGGGCCAATTATGGAATTGACCTCAGACCTGGGTTCAAATATTACCTGTCTACATACTAGCTATGTGACCACAGACAAGCATCTCAACTCCTTAGTAAGAAGTAAGGTTATACATTTGTGGGAGGAGTTTCTATACTGAGAGTTTTCTATCCTGGAGAAATACAGAGTCAGGAGCATTTACACATTCACAGATATATTCAGAGACAGTAGGGCTGAGAGGATGGAGCCAAGGAGGTTCTGACATATGTTAACTATACCCCTTCCAGCAAATCCTTTAGCCCATCAGAGCCTGGGGGAGCTTTCTATAACTGTCAGACAGTGACAGAGCAGCTACCAATGCAGATGGACAGAGAAAGTTCCCAGATCAATCACAAGTCTGCTCATTTTATATATTACAGATCCTTGTTTATCTTTCTTTTTATATTGGTTAAGCCCACCATAATGGAGCAAACATTGACCATGAAAACTTTCCCATGTATAATGAAATCAGTTTTCGACTTTATCCAAATTTTCATTCAGAATACTCCTCTCTGTAAAAGGGATAGGAACTGTAAGCTGCTTCTAGAAGGACTTGGATAGAAAAGTAAATAATAGTTTTGGTCAAATCAAGCTACTACCAATAGTAAGGGAAGTAAGGGAAGAGGAGAATGATAAAGCAAAGGAAGAAAGGGTCTTCTTTTGAATGGGAGAGAAAGGATTCTTGTAAATTCTTGGTAGAATTATGTGGCTGTGAATCCCTTGGGAGTTCTTCCTTGAGAGGCACTGGGTCAGGGCAGACAGAACCCTGGGAAAGTCAGGGGACTTGGGATAAAAGATTTAGAGCTGGGAGAGAATCTAAAAGCCATCAAGGACAACCACCTCTTTTTGCAGATGAGAAAAGGGTGAAGTTAAGGGACTCATCCAGCATCACGCAAAAAGTAAATGACAAAGGTGTCATATGGCCCAACAGCATAAATTTCCTTCTGTTCCTCTTCTAAAATTGTTAATAACTTCCTTTTGCTAAATGGGAGAGGCAAAAATAATGTGAAATCCAATCAGGTCCCAGCTCCATTCATCAAAAATAATAATAATAATGATAATTAGCAATGAAATGGGCTAATTAGAACAATCATTTGAACTCTGAATGTTTGAAAATGTAGAAAATTAGATGATATGAATAATTTTTTTTCTTAATAAATTGGGAGAAAGGAGCTGGAAAATATGAAGGCTGAGCTGATAGACTCATTTTGTAGATTTTCTTTATTTTAGGAGCTAATGGGTTTGTCTGAGGCTGAGCCGAATCCCCATGTTCTGCTTCCATTGTTATCATAGATCTAAGAAAGTTTTTTTTTCTTTTTTGGTAAGGCAGTGGGGTTAAGTGACTTGTCCAAGGTCACACAGCTAGGTAATCATTAAGTGTCTGAGGTCAGATGTGAACTTAGGACCTCTTGACTCCAGGGCCGGTGCTCTATCGCCTGTGTCACCTAGCTGCCCCCAATCTAAGAAAGTTTTTGTGGATTTGTTGCTTCTCTCTTGCAATATTACAATGACCTCATGTGATTCAGTGATGTCACTATGTTATGAATTGAGACCATGATATCACTTCTGGATTATGTAGCAGGAGCCATTCAGACGTATTCACGGTAGAAGGCCAATATTCACAAGCCTATACCAGTGTGCACATTCATATAAAATATGTATGTGTATATGCTTTAGACAGACAGTGTAAGGGGACAATGAGTTGAATCCAGAACTGAACAGAAGAGGATCAAAGGCTAGATTGCTTTAGGAAATTGCCAAGTTCTTTTAATGACTCCTAGCAACAAAGGGCCCATATTTTTAACACCAATATCCTGGTAGTATGTCTTTGACTCATAGAACATTATAGTCTCTGAAGAATTAAAAATGAGTGTTGTGCAGAGGGCAATAGAAGGGCACATGGTGGGGGTGAGCCAGTTGTATTCCATAACCAATGAGCAATTACAAAGGACAACTGAAATAAAGGATATAATTAGGGAAGTACATGATAGCCTGATCATTGGATGGAAGCAATAGAAATCAAGGGGTCGGTCTGGTACCATGGGGTTGCTTTACCCTCCCCCTTTAGATTTTACCTTTGTCCTCTCCTCTGGCTGGGGCCATCCAGAATCTTTCCAGGCTGTACAACTGCTCATGTAGTTTGAATTAAATGGGAATAGCTGACTGTATTCCTCTCCATAAGATGGAGAAGTACAATGCCTTAATAGTTGCCCTAACCCTGCATTCCAAGGTCCTCCAGGTCTTGTTTTCTGCCTTGCCTCTATGTCCTAAAAACTTCTGGCACTATAGTTTGACCCACTGATGCAACCTAAGGTCCCTCTGGACTCTGCCAGTCCTTCTCATTAAGGACTTCTTGGTTTTTCCCAATTCCCAATTTCCCAATCCCCAAATTTCCCAATTTTCCCAATTGTCTTGTACCTGAACTTCTATATTCCATCTCCCCCAATTGGATTATGAGCTCCTTGGGAACAGGGATTATTTTACTTTTGTGTTGTGTCCCTAACTCATTGCACTCATTGGGATCCTCAAGATGTCAGAAGAAGGGGTGGCTAGGTGGAGCAGTGGATAAAGCACCTGCCCTGGAGTCAGGAGTACCTGGGTTCAAATCTGGTCTCAGACACTTAATAATTACCTAGCTGTGTGGCCTTGGGCAAGCCACTTAACCCCATTTGCCTTGCAAAAACTAAAAAAAAAAGTCAGAAGAAAGTGAGAAAGTTCCATTTCCTTCTTCCCATGGATGGTCCCTTCATGGGGGAATCTGCAGAAGGGCATGGTAAAGAAGAGTCATAAGAAAGGGTGTTAATGTGGGGGTTGTAATTAATTTCAATGGAAGGAACATTCAAAGGTTTGAGCTCAGATATTCATCAGACCAAGAGTTGGTACTTAAAATGTGTTTGCTTTGAATTGAACCAGATTTGGTTCTGCATGGGTAGGAAGAGATGCCAGTGGATGAAAAGCCTCTCTTCCTTCTCTGAAATGGGAATTGGACTATAATTCTTCCCCCCGCCCATTTCTTCATTTCCCTTTGAGCTCTATTCACACAGTTCAAACTTACATCTCTTTATATCACACAGTCTTTGTTCAATATAAAAGCTTATAGTAAGCAGCTTGGTGTTCTCTAAAACTCTGCAATGAGCTAACTATTTTGTTCTGTGTGTGAATAGGGAGGCAGCAGGAGCTGAACTGTGTTTGCATTAGTCTCTGGGTGGTAGCAAACACATTACCCACTGGGGGACCATTGCCATGAATTTGAGCCATATTTTATGAATAACTGATACCCTGGGGAAGAGGAGAGATATGGGGAGCATGTTCAGACTAGACTAATGCTTTCTTAGCCAGTACAGTCTAAATCATTGATTCATTTAATAAATTTTCATTGCTGGATCACTATCATTTTTGGAAAGAGCATTGGCCAAGCTCAGAGGTCATCATTCTAATCCCATTTCTGATGTTTATTACATAAGTGACCTTGGGCAAGTCTTTCTTCTATCCTGTATCTCATCTTCCCCATCTATAAAATGGGGGGAAAGGTTAGAATGGGACTAAGGGACTTCCAAATTCCTTTCTAGTTCTATATCATCTTATAATCCCAATTCTGCCATTTTACTAGTAAGAGCAAGAAAATAAGTAAATGGATAAATATAATGCAAAATAAAACATGTAAAATTTGTGAGAGAAGTATCAATTAGCAAGGAATTATGAAAGTTTCACTGAGTGAGAGAGGCCTTCCGATAGCAGGAATGAGGGAAAGCTCTATGGAAAGGGCAGCATTTGGCTTAGACATTGAATCAACCTAATCTAGCAGAATAACACCACCCAATTCAGCCTATACCAAAATCAGCCGCTATGTTCAATCCAGTCTAATTTAGCTCCATCTTGTCCCAAACCAATTAAGCCTACTTTAAGCTGTCCAATCTAACGTACCTTCGCCTTCATTGGCCTAACCTAGCCTGCCTAAGTAACTCAAAGTGACCTTAAAGAAAAAGGGTTCAGCATGTTAGTGGACCAATTGATGACCGCTGCTACCCTAAGAGAGGTCACAGAGAAACCGGAGGAATGGTATGGTGGTTGAAAAATGATGGTGGACGAACATAATAATCACTTCAGGCTACTGTCCAGCTGGTTCAAAATTTGAGGAGGGAGGAAGGATATACACATCAAGTTGTCTACAGAATGCTACAGGTCTACCTTATCAACTCATACAGGTCCGAGGACGCCAAGATACACTGTTATCCAGTAGCCGCACTTTGAGCCCAGATGATTCTCAAATGTGAAATTGTGATTCTTTTTAGCATCTCTAAAGAGATGTAGTGTATTTAGAGAAACAGATTCATTCTTTCATTCAAGGACCTACATCAATAATCTTTGATTATAATCTTTCCTCCAGCTGCCCAGATGGAAGTATTACTACTACTACTACTACTACTACTACTACTACTGCTACTACTACTACTACTACTACTACTACTACTACTACTGCTACTACTACTACTGCTACTACTACTATTACTACCATACTATTACTGCAACTACTACTGCTACTGCTACTACTAATGTTACTTTGCTGCTACCACCACCACTAACAACAATAGCTAAGTAATTTAATGCTTACAAAGCACCTTGCCTGTTTTAATTCATTCTATTCTCACAACAACCTTGTGAGATAGGCGTGATTATTTATTTCAACATTTTGCAGATTAGAAAACTAATTAGCAACAACTAATAGTTAGCATTTATTATAGGGTTTTTTAGTTTGCAAAGCATATTACCTCATTTCATCTTCACAACTAGGAGTTAGGTGCCATTATTATCACCCCATCTTACAGTTGAGGAAATGGAGGCAGACAGTAAACAGTTAAGAGACTTGCTCAGGGTGATGCTACTAATGGGTCTGGGGCTGAATCTGAGTTGAAGTCTTCCTAATTCCAGGTCCAGAACTTTGTGCTACACTATCTCACAGTCTCTAAACTGAGAGATGTTAAGTGATTTGCCTAAGGTGACTTGCCTAACTAGTAAATATATAAGGCTGAATTTGAACTGAGGTCTTCCTGATTCCAAATCCAGTGCTCTATGAATTACCCTACCCAGATATCTGTACATGTATCATCCCCCTTTCAAGATCCAGTTTGAATCTCCTTTCAAACAGGAACTTTTGCTTGACCAATGGTCTATCATTATCATTTTTGTTTTGCTTTTGTATATCTGTAAGGCTTGAGATTTTTACCACTGGGAACAAGATTGTTTCTAGCTACCTTTCCAGTGATTTCAGATATTTTATATAGAAAGGTTTTGTTCCACTCACACTATGTGAGATTCATGATGACTTTAGCTTGGGTTTTCACAAGAAGTAGTAAGAGTGATAGATTTGAAGTCAAGAAAGCCTATGCTCAGATTCTGCCTCAGATACGTAATAGAATTTGTGACCATAGGAAAGTTTCTTATCCTTTCTAGCTTACTTATTTAAAAATGGAAACAATAATAGATCTTCTATCTTATTTGAATTAAATGAGATAATAGTGTGAATGGAAGCATTTTGAATAAATTCTGCTGTCATCATCATCATTGTTGTTAGTATGATTGTTGTATTACTATAACCCATCCAGCGGTTTCTAGTTTAGGACTGCCTAGGTGCTAGGAGGCATTTGATAAAGTCTTATTGGATGGATGGATGGATGGATGGATGGATGGATGGATGGATGGATAGATGGATGGATGTGGATGGATGAGTGAGTGAATGACCTGATGTGGAGGAAATAAAATTGATTTTTAAATCCTGAGTCCTTGGATCTACTTGTTATATAATTGGACAAATCAATTTCATCTCCTCAGTCTCAGTTTCCTCATCTGTAAGTTGAAGGGATTGGACTAAATATTTAAAATTCCTCACAACTTTGGAACTCATAGAATACTAGGCAAGGGTCTAGATCTTTTGTCTGCCCCTCCAGGACTTTTTTCCAGTAGACTTTACTGCCTTGGGTCCATGATTCTATGAATTAATGAAAGTGGCAGTTTGAGTTAATGAAAGAATATACAAATGAGTGAGTGAATAAATGAATGAATTTATTTTTCATTTAATAACCAATGAATGAATACATGAAGAAGGCCATAGATTTATAAAGAATTTATTAGTGAATGGATGTGTGAATGAATAGTTAATTAGTGAATACATAATGAATATGCAAATGAATGTTTAGTAAGTGAATACAAAAATCAATACTTATTTAAGTGAAGTGAATGTATCGGTGAGTGAGTGAATGAATGCATGAATGAGTGCAAGTATTTACTTTTCATTTATTAGTGAATTTACAAATGAATGAATGAATGCATGAAGGACAAGGATTTACAAAGAATTCGTGAGTGAATGAATGTTAGAATGAATGGTTACTAAGTGAATACGTGAATGAATGCATACATGAATGAATGAATTGGTACTAAGTGAATACAAGAATCAATGAATATTTAATTGAAAATGACTAAGTGAATTAATTAAGGTAAGTCATCTTGAGGCTTCTGTGATGGATATGCTATTTGGAAGCTGCTGGAAAGAGAATGCTTCCGGGCTGCCAGCTGCAGCTAGGGTTATTGTATGTTCCTCTATGGAATCCTCATTAGTATCCTCATTAGAATAGCAATTTTCTACCCTATTGTTTTGGATTTGGATTATACCATTGTTACCATTCGTCCTCCTATGATTGGAAAAGCGGAGTGATATTAAAAAGAACTTTTCCATTATGTGAGCCCTTTCTTCCCCCCATGATATCTGGGCAGTCCAGCTTGGAATTTTAGGAAGCTATTCTGTCCTTATATCAATCTAATGTTAATTAAAAAGGTAATTGGATGAGAGTTCCCTTTGCAGCCCTCACTGGGGCTCTTCTGAATAATTTTGGTTGAGTGTGACCCAAACTGCTAAGGAAAGCAATAAGCTTTCTGTTTTTCTATCTAGAGTCTTCAAATGAATAGAGTTTCTCTATATTTTGACTGGAGTTGGGGAATAACAAGGTGTCCCTGATCCTTTGGTGTGAATAATTCAATTTGAATTGATCTTCTAGGCATTTAAGAAAAAAACAACCAATTTTTAATTTCAATCATTTGAGGAGGTAAGAAGGAAAGACCATGGTACTTCTATTGGACTTTGGGATCTAATAAATGCTTATTAATTTCTTACTGGATTCAGAGAATCCACCCGCATGCATCTACCATAGTCTTTTTTTTTTAATAAGACCATGGGGTTAAGTTATTGGCCCAAGGTCACACAGCTAGGTAATTATTAAGTATCTGAGGCTGGGTTTGAACACAGGTCCTCCTGACTTCAGGTCCTCCTGACTTCGGGGCTGGTGCTCTATCCAGTGCTCCACCTTGTCATTATTATAGTCCTCCCTGACGTTATTTGACCCAGAGTATGTTCATGCCGTCTGCTTCAAAATCGAGAAAGGCTACAATTTATTGAAAAGGATGATGGTCCAACCTATAGCTACCCTGGACAAACGAATGGTAGAAACCCGTTTTTCTACTGAGGCCAACTTATTCTGATCTTGGAGAAAAAATAATAGCTTTCCACATTAACAATGACAATGATAATGGCATTGCTACGAAAGTGGAGTTGGGAGGGGTCTGAATGCCACCTCCACCCCCGTTACTTACAACTTACTACACCAAGAGAACGTTACTTAGTCTCTCTGAGTTTTCCTTTTTTCCCTTGTAAAATGGAGATGATGATGTCCAAAATATTCGCCATACAAGGTGGTGGTGAGGATCACATGAGAAAAAATGAATGAGAGCACTTTGCAAACCAAACCTCAAAATACAATGCGGTATGCTGTGAAAAGAGATATGAGTGTGGAGTTCTAGGTTTTGAATCCCAAGGCTCCTTGTGTGACTTTGGTAAGTTACCTAACCTAGTTGAATGAACATCTTTTCTCCCAACAGGAAAAAAGAAGCTGGATCGTGTGTTCTTTATATCCCCTTATTGATCTAGATCTATTATCCTTTAAGATATTCTATATTATAGGACAATTGCATATCATAAGCAAAGACTAAGTCACTTAAAGGAGAATAATGGGAAAATTCATTTATTTGGGTTCAATTTAGATTTATTATCAAGAAAAAATACTTATTTTGCTTTTTGTAAAAATCAGAATAACTTATCTAAATTTTCCAATTTAGAGAAAAGGAAACTGGGTATCAGAGAGGTAAATTAACTTGTTCCAAGTTACAAATTGGGATTAGAACCCATGTCTTTTGCCTATTTTTCAGAATTTTTTTCTTGTTTAAAATCAATGGGGGGGGTGGCTAGGTGGCATAGTGGATAGAGCACCAGCCCTGGAGTCAGGAGTACCTGAGTTCAAATCTGGCCTCAGACACTTGATAATTACCTAGCTGTGTGGCCTTGGGCAAGCCACTTAACCCCATTGCCTTGCATAAACTAAAAAAAACAAACAAACCAAAAAACAATAAACAAAAAATAAAATCAATGGAGGCAATTGGCAATCAGTGGACAATCATTAAAATCAAGTTTCCATAGTGTGCACACCATTGGGGTGGATAGGTATCACAGAAGAAACAAAAGGTCAAGCCCCTTTCTTCTCAAGGTAATTACAGTCTTGCTAGGGGAACTACATAAAGCAAAGAACTATAGAAAATGATGTATTGGAGCAATGTCAATGGGTTTGAATTTCTATATGTATGTTTGAATCTCACAATTCTTTCATTTTTACAGTAGGGATCAATACTCAACCAATTCTTTAAAGCATCATCCACCTACTTAAATTTTAATATAATTATCATTTGCTACTATATCTGATTGAGATTCATTATGGCAATGACCCTTAGTACTCAAAGTTTACATCACTAGTATCCTTGGTATTTAAAGGTTACATTACTAGTGTCCTTAATACTCATGGGTTACATCACTAGAATTCATCGCACCAGGAGGTGAATTTTACTTTGCTCATAGCAACTCATTTTAAGTTATAGGAGAACATAACCAGGATCTGCATAAATAAAATCACCAATTTCTTTTAAGTATTGAAATATGGCTTGCCTTTGCAACAGCAACAATAGCAACAAACAACCATATTTGTTTATTTCTTTGTTTGTTTTTAAATTGGCTGATTGTTCTTCTCTGATAGGCTTTAGCCCAGTTTAGTCTCAAATTACAATATTACATAGATGTTACTCCTGAATCATTATCATGCAAAGGACCCTCATCTCTCAATAGTTCTCCCAAGGGTTCCTGGCCACCTTGATAAATCTTTTTACCACATAGCATGTATGGGACTCTGGGGACTCAGTCACATCCTGGACTATTCTATAGCAATTTCTGTCATACAGAAGAGCATACATCTGGCCCTTTTCAAAATCCATTGAGAGGAGATACTCCAAGTGTGTTTTTCTTTGAAATTTTGATTTGTCTCTCTCCCTGAGAGCATATCAGATTTTTTGCTGCTTCTTGAAGTGACATCTTTTAATTCTCCCTTGATTGGCAGATCAAACAGATTGCAAAGAATTTTTCCTCTTCATCTTTGGCTTCATCAAGTCCTTGTCTTACCCTTTCTTTTTCCCTCCTCCCCAACCCTCCTAATCAAGAGATTAGGCTATGGTCTCCACCTTGAAAATGAAGTTATCATGTCAGTGATGGCTGAGGGGATTTACCTATGATGAGAAAATGAAAATAAGACTGAGAAAGTACTTCTCTTCTTTGGATAAGGAATGAATTTCAGTCTCGAAATCATTCTTCTTTGTGTGCATTTGATTGGAACAATCTGATCATGCTGTCTGTCTACATGTTGATTTTTCTCCTAACTCAACCATTGAGGGTTAGAGACACAGTTCAAGATGAGAGATATGATCTGTGGATTCTCAGCAAGTCTCAGAGCCTCACTTTCAATTATCATGCCCTTGACTCTTGTTTCCTGGTCACTGATATTCTAATCCAGCTATAGATTTTCTGGAGAAATAGATAATGAAGGACTGGAGACAGAGGAGGAAGGAGTAGAGGACGAAGGAGGAAGGAAGAGGAAAGAGAAAAAGGGAAAAGAAGAGGAGGAAAAGGAGAGGGGAAGAGGAAGAGAAGGAGGGGAGAGGAGAATGGAAAGGAGAGGAAGAGCAAATAGAGAGACAGGGATATGATAAAGCACCAGGACTATTAATAGAATCTCTTATAATATCTAGTTCCTATAGAGTTCTTTAAGGTTTTCAAAGTGCTGAACAATTTTTATCTCACTTTAACCTTGCAACAGCTCAAAAAGTGAGACACTCTTTATAATCTCCATTTTTCAGAAGGGGAAACTGAGGCAGGAAGCATTCAAGTGGTAAGTTCACACAACTCACTATGGATCTGAGGAAAGAACTGAACTCAGGTCATGATGAATGCAGGTATAGATAGCATTCTATCCACATTGGTTCAATTTGTAGCCACGTTTGGCTTAAAATACAGAAACCAGAAAGTAAAAAATTATATAGAAACATTTCTAACAGGAGCCTCCTGGGTTGTAGAGCTTTTCACCATTGTGCTCAGTCTGGAACCAGTCATGGATGGGAGTTGAGTACTGTAAATAACAGAATCCATGTTTTGGTTTGGAGACAGAATATCATCCTGGCTAATGTCCATAGTAGAAAAGGATAATTAGAAAAGTCATTTTTAATATAGTGTTTCTAATGAGCTATTATCATAGCTGATAGCTTCTCTGTTTAAATAAAGCCTTGTTCATTGTTCCATGTTGTTAACTTGTGAAAATATTTGCTGAGACAACCTCCCATAAAGAGCTGATCTAGACAGAAAGATCTGGGTTCAAGTCCTGCCTTGGATACACATTGGCAAATTACTTAACCTCTCAGTGTTCCCAAATAAGTCTCTAGGACTACAAGTGGCAGAGTAATTAGTGACCTGCATTGACCAAGGGATTTTTCTCACCAGAAGTTCCCTAAACCCAAAATATCAGAGATCTGGAAATATATACAACACCCGATCCTCCTCTCCTTCTTTGTGGAGATGGAGTACTATGAACTGCATTGATTCTTTGTGCAAGATTATTAATGGATTGGTTAGTAGTGTTAAAATACTCTCATCCCCCCCCTCTTTTTCAAAATCTTTGTTGTAAGAAATGATTGCTGGGCAATAGAGAGGAGGATATTAGGAAAGAAATGGTATTTAAAAACAAAAGACATCCATCAAATTATATATTTTTCAAGTGTTCAAGGGTGATTTTCTCACACATGTAATAACCTTAAAATAGAAATTCACTTGTGGAAATTCAAACACATTTGAGTAAGAGTTAGAATCAATATAGAGGCTCTCATTTAAGTAAGTCAATAACCTTGTTTTAGAAGGGGAATCCACAGAAGCACAATTTATAAGCTTGATTGTTTTCCCATATGGGAGAAATAATAAGGGTAATACTTAATATGCTCTTTACTCTTTGCAAAACATCTTATGCATGAGAGAATTGAGGGGATGAGGACAGCAAGTGGTTAATTGTGGAAATTGAGTGAAGCACACTGACTCCAATACTAGAGTTATTTCAGTTCCCTTTCCATTCAATTATGGGTCTAGTCCAATTTCTGTTTTGTGAGAAAACTGTATTCAATTGTGGGAACAGGGGGGAAATGTATTGCATTAGAGACCCTCAACCAGAGACTTGGCTGTGTAGGCCAGAAACTTTGTCAGATTCAAAGAGTATTTTCAGAAGAGTATATCTTAAGCAACTCATATCTTATCTGAAAACTGGCTTTGTACTGGTCAATCTGCTATTACTTCCATGATCCTTTGATAGTTTATAAACACTTGGGAGGAGTAACACAACTCTTTTTTTCCTGATTTCAGGATATTGTATCTGTTCACTCTCTCCCTCTGACTTGGAAAGTCCCAAATCTTTCATCAGGGGCATCTAGGGCTTGGACTCAGGAAGACTCATCTTCATTAACTCAAATTTAGTCTCAGGCACTTACTAGCTATGTGACTTTGGAGCAAGTTCATTCATCTCAGTTTGCCTCAGTTTCCTCATCTATCAAATGATCTAGAGAAGGAAATGGCAAACAACTCCAGTATCTGTGCCAAAAAATCCCCTAATGGTGCCATGGAGAGTTGGACCTTACTGAAATGACTGAGCAACAATCTTTCTTCCAATTAGAAAGCAGATTAATTAAGATTATTTTGCTCTTTCTAAATTAATGGGTCTTAGTTGATCAATTGTTTAAATGTATAAAATCTGCCTTCCTATGTATTTGGGTGTCCAGTCCTAAGCTGAGGAAGGGGACTGGCTCCAATTTGTTATGCAATTGCCACACATGGCTTGACAAACCCCAAAAGATCAGTCCTTTACTCCATCATTCATTTGATCTTCTACCTGCCACATATTCAGTTCACTTTTATCCTTAACTGTGTTTGTAAAACTTTTTTGTGGGGAGGGTTACATTTAAAAAGACATTTTTCTCAAACTTTTTTGAGAGGCAAAATGGCTAGATACAGAGAGCCTCAGCATCAGGAAGACTCAGATTCCAGAATTTCCTCTGACACCCAAAGACTCAGTCACCCTAGGCAAATGAAGCTCTTAAGCCTTGAGATTATAACTCCAGAGCCTCTGAACAGAACAATAGAAGGGGTTTCCCCACCTGTAGATGAACTCCAAATAGAGTTTTTTTTCAAATTCTCCTAATTTTTGAAATGTCATTAGCTAGTTTTTATACAGGACCAAATCTGTGTCAAACATTTTATAAATATCTTCTTTAATCCTGAAAGATAAGTGCCATTATTATCGTCATTTTTATAGATGAGGAAACTGAGGCAGAGACAAGGTGACTTTTCCAGGGTCTGAGTTAGTGTCTGAGGCTAAATTTGATCTCAAATCTTCCTGACTCTAGGTCCAGTGCTCCACTATGTCCAAACAGCAGCCTTATAGGTTAAGTAGAATAGGAATTTTACAGATGAGGTAACTGAGGCTGAGATGCATTTTTTTCTGCATCTCCGGTCTTCTGACTCCATCACCCTGTTGGATAGCACATCATGAAAGTTGTTCTCACCAATTTATTTTTTTCCATCTGCATTCTGGGATGCTTCTCATCGAATTTTGGTTGGGGAGGTATTCTCTGAAATAACCTGTGTAAGGGACTTTGTAAAACTTAAGAGAATTCTATAAATATTATTTATGTTATATTTGGGAAGGGGGTTTCTAAATAGCTTCCCAGTACTGTATAGAGGGTAAGCTGAATCTCCTGATGGATGTGCTAGGGTCCCTAGTATTTAATCAAGATTTCAGAGGTTGAGATTTTATTGTACAAATCCCAAATTATGCTTGTTTACCCATCAAGTGCCAGGCCCACATGGGCAGCTGGGGACAGTTCATTTATCCAACTTTGGGGAGATGATGATTGCTTTTTAATGATGGGATAGGATGGAGGATCTCCTTATCATCTCCTCATTCTGCTTTCATTTCATTATGCAGCAAATTTTGACTCCAGGGATTCTTTAGTTCTGAATGGTCCAGTTTCAAGATGAGCAACCCTGATGAATAGCAAGTCCCCCTTCACCTCATAAACACTCTGCATAGCCAATCAGTCCCCTTATCTCTGAAAAGCCCATTTTTCTACCTCTGTCACAGCTGGGAGATAAAATATTTATTTCGAATATAGCCAATATATCCCAGCTGCCTTTCCATTTGTGGGAGGCTGTGAGACTACTTCTAAATGAACACATGAATTAATCTCTCATCATAAGTTGTGCTTCACGTAAAATACACTGGAAAAGCTCAAATTTCTGGTTGGAGTCGGGATGGGACGTCATTCTTAGTTGGTGATGGTTCTTCTATTGAGTTGGAGAGTCTTTTGGCAGGATCAGACAAAGGATCTCAATGCACTACTAAGGAGAAACCTAAAGAAGGGGGATGCCTCTGTCACAGGAGGACTGAGGGATACTCGGAAGCTGATATGAATGACAAACAAGGATTTTTGCTCCTGCCTTGGCTGTGCTGGCTGATGGAGAGTGATGGGGAAGCCATTGTCAGCCCAGAGAAATTAAATTGTATACTCTCAAGGATGAAGCTTCAAAGAGGGTACACCCACAAGGGTTGAGGAATGTCTGCCTTGGAAGGCTAAATAAAGCCCCTGACATGTCCTTGCAGCAGCTACTCAGTCAACACTGTTGTCTCACTGTTTCAGAGAATGGTAAGAGGAAGAAAGATTGGAATCACTCTCCCTAGGATAGGAAAGAAGAATGGAACTGGGGAGGAGAAGACGGATGAAGATTTCTCAAGGAACTTGTAGATTCACAGGATCATAGATTTAGCCATGGAAAGGATCCTTAGTATTCATCTTGTCAACCTCTCTTATTTTGCAAATGAGGGAACCTGAGGTCCCCAAATGAGGAAAGTGTCTCACTTAAGGCCACATAGTGGTAGAGTCACTATTCAAACCCAGTCTAGATTTCAGAGGTCCTCTCGTCTAATCCCCTTATTTATTCAAATGAGGAAACTGAAGCCCAGAGACATGACCAACTCAAAGTCATCCAGGAAACCATTGGCAAAGTGAATATTCAGTCCTTAGATTGAGATCTGAAAGGATATCAGTAGACATGTTGGCCAATATCCTGATTTAAGGGCACAGTGACGTTAAATAATTTGCCCAATGTCACATAGATAATTGAATGGCAGAATTAAGATTGGAACCCAGAACCTCCAAATATGCACAATCTTGATATTGTGCCATAATATACTTGGATCCAGACAAAACAATGAAATAACCCTCCATGCCTGCTCAGTCTGATACTTATAGCATCCTGTGGAATGATCTGACATGCCACATTCATAACTAGGGGTTGTGGATGGCACAGCCCTTGCTAGTGCAGAGTAGTATCTATGTGGCATTTATGCCATACCACCATAAATATCTTAGACTTATAGAATTTAGAACTAGAAAGGACCTTAGAGACCTTCTAATCCAATCTCTCATTTTATCGATAAGTTTATGTGGCATGGGATCATCTTCCTTACATACAGTCGGCTCTTAAGAATACTTGTTGATGAATAGTTGAGTTGTATGGAGGGAATTTCAGAACCAGGAATTTCCTATGAAATCATAGGTTCAAATCAAACGTAATTCCCTTGGTCCCTCTGCTGAGTAGGCAGCATACCTCTTTAGTGTGAGTACAGTCAGATACTATAATATCCATTTTAAAGATTTGAAAATTGAGGCAATGAAAGGTGAAGGAATAACCAGGCTCAAAGTCAATAACAGAATAGAGCTTCAGAGGTCATCTAATCTAACTCCCTGATTTTTCAGATGAGGAAATGAAAGTGTAGCAGAGCTGGAATGTAAACAAAGATCCTTTGACTGTAAGTCTAGTGATTTTTTACACCATATCATGCTCTATGGGTGTGCTAGTCAGGTCTCAGCTGACTATGAAATTTTCAGTGCAAGCATTTACACCCTGGAAATCAGTAAACATTGCAAGTCGGGGTGTGATTTTTTAAAAAATTATTTAGACTGAAGAAAGTGGCAGAAAAGTGTTAGTAATGAAGATTAAATGGAGAAATGTATCATTTATTGTTGTTGTGTTGTTTTAGTAGTGTCTAATTTCACTGGGTTTTCTTGGCATAGATACTGAAGTGGTTTGTCATTTCCTTGTCCGGTTAAATTGACAGATGAGGAAACTGAGACAAACAGCATTAAATGACTTGCTCAAAGTCTCACAGATAATGGGTCTGAGGCCACATTTGAACTCAGGTCCTCCTGAGGTTTTTGCCCCCCTTTCACAAAGCTGGTTGTTAATTATTTATGAGTGTTATTTCTTATTCCATTCTCATCTACTAACACCTAAGCAAGGATCTGATTTTGCTTTGGAAGAAAAAAAAAGGTTAAAGGGAAAGGACCTGGGAGAGGCAAATTTCAATGCAGAGTGGGAGAGGGAGTTCCACAGCAGACAGTCTTGGATGGGCATTGTGTGGTAGGTAGGGACATCATCTGAAAGGAAGGTGGGGCACTAAATAACTATAGACTATAGTGAAAGAAATGGTTAGAATTATAGAGGTTGTTACAGAAAGACTTCACCCACTTAATTCTTTTCTCTAGGGTTGGTCCTGCTTTCAAAAAGAGAAACGTGATGACCCAGGAAGATGATGATGAGGAGGAGGAGGAGGAGGATGAAGATAAAGAAGATAATGATGAAGATGATGAAGATGGAAATGTCAACAACAATAATAAATTTATTTAACACCTACTACATGTCAGGCACTCTGCTAAGTGCTAAGGGTACAAAAAAGGCAAAAAATAGTCCCTACTTTTTAATTTTTTTTTTGAATTTTACAATTCCCCCCCAATCTTGCTTCCCTCCCCCACCCCCACAGAAGGCAGTCTGATAGTCTGATAGTCTTTACATTGTTTCATACACGTTGATAAAAATTGAATGTGTTGAGAGAAAAATCATATCCTTAAGGCAAAAGTAAAATGTAAAAGATAGCATGATTACATAATACATAGCTTTTTTTAAAAAAATTAAAGGTAATAGTCTTTGTCTTTGCTTAAACTCCACAATTCTTTCTTTGGATATAGATGATATTCATCGCAGTTACCCTAAAATTGTCCCTGGTTATTGCACTGATGGAATGAGCAAGTCCATCAAGGTTGATCATCACCCCCATGTTGCTGTTTGGTGTACAATGTTCTTCTGGTTCTGCTCACCTTGCTCAGAATCAGTTCATGCAAATCCCTCCAGGCTTCTCTAGATTCCTATCCCTCCTGGTTTCTAATAGAACAATACTATTCAATAATGTACATATACCACAGTTTTTTTCAGCCATTCTCCAATTGATTGGAAAGTCCCTACTTTTAAGGAGGGTATAATCTACTATGGAGACAATGTGGAAACATATATACAAGGCAAGCTCTAGACATGATAAATAGGAAATAATTAGCAGAGGGATGGTACTGGTCAGGTGATAGTCCTATTATACCCTTCCTGATCAGACCATAGCTGGGCATGACCAGAGTTTCAAAGAACATGATAACCTGGGAAAGAAGATGGGGAGAACAATTGGGAAGAATTCAAGGGATCTTGTGAGCTAAGTTGAAGGAAATGGGAACATTTAACACGGAGAAGACCAAGGATAGAATAGCAATTCCTTTGTTTAAGGAGACCTCTTTCCTTGTGAAGGGCTGTTGCTTCAGAGACAATTTATTTGTTTGACTTGGCTTCTGAGGGCAGAATAAGGTCAAAGGTGGAAGTCTCAAAGGGGAAAATTTGGGCGCAGGGTAAGGTCAGTCACTCTAAAAATTAGAGCTGTTCAAAAGTGAAATGGGCTGCTTGAGCAAATAACTCAAATTTCAAGTCTTCAAAAACATAGTTGAATGACCTCCATTGAAATGCTATAGAAAAGGGGCAGCTAGGTGGCGCAGTGGATAAAGCACTGGCCCTGGAGTCAGGAGTACCTGGGTTCAAATCCTGTCTCAGACACTTAATAATTACCTAGCTGTGTGGCCTTGGGCAAGCCACTTAACTCCATTTGCCTTGCAAAAACCTAAAAAAAAATGCTATAGAAAGTATTCTTGTTCAGGTATCAAGTAGACTAGATACCACCGAGGTTGCTTTCTGCTCTACCATTTTGTGATTCTGAGGTCCTTAGGCCTTCGGTGACAGGCAGACCAATCACCATATGCAGAGATCCTCTTCTAACCTAGGGAGGGAGATCCACACTTGGCAGTATGGGGCAGAGGCTGCTTTTTTTTTAAAGGGGGAGAATTAATATAGCTGAAGACACAAAAAGGTCACCCACTCAAAGCTCAAATAATCAAGAAACAAAGAAACAAAACTATCAACCATAACATTGATAATAACATATTCGTTAGAAAGATTTTATTTTGAGTTTTACATTTTCCCCCTAATCTTGCTTCCCACCTCCCACCCCCCACAGAAGGCAGTCTGAATAACTTATATTTTCTAAAGGATTTTATGATTTTTAAAGTGCTAACATAAATTGCCTAATTTTATATCCACATAGCAAGAAGATGAATTCAAATGCAGTTTCAGAAATTTCCCAACTGTGTGTTCCTGGGCAAGACATTTAACCTCTTCTGACTCAGTTTTCTCTATTATAAAATGGGGATAAGGATGGAAAGTAATTTTCAGAACTGTGAAGAGCAAATGAGAACATATTTCTCAAATGCTTTGCAAACCTTAAAGCATTATAAAAAAAGTTATTGTTGTATCTTATTATCGTTGTCACCATTAAATGGTATCATGGACAGAAGATCAACCTTGGAGTCCGAAATACCTGGGTTCAAGTCCTTCTTATGATACATTCTATCCATGTGACATGAGGGCAACTATCTACGTTTATAACTTAAAGGTATGTTTCTAATCATATCATCTATCACTCCCATTCACTTAGCTTTTATCTAGCCAAACTGGCTTTCTTGCTGTTCCCCTACAAGCCTCTCCATCTCTCATTCTTAAACTTTTATAATGTTTTTCCCTCTCCCACCTATTAACCTAAGCAACTTAACCTCTCTCTCAGTATTCCTAGAGCCCTTCAAATCTCCACTCAAATGCCATTTCCTACTGGAGGCCTTTACCGGTTAAGTCATTTTCAGCTATCTTTGATTCCTCAAGTTCCCATTTGAGGCTTTCTTGCCAAAGATAGTATGGTGGTTTTTCTGTTTACTTCTCTACTGTGTTCCCATTTTACAGATGAAGAACTGAGACCGAAAGGGATTAATTATTTTTTTTTTTTAGGGAGAATGACTATGTAGCTTGTTATTGAGTCATTTTAGTCATGTCCAACTCTCCATGACCTCATTTAGGGTTTTCTTGGCAAAGATACTCGAGGGTGACATTTTTCTTCTCTAGTTGATTTCACAGATGAGGAAATTGAGATAAATAGGGATCAGAGTCATACAACTAGTAAATATTAGAATCTGGAAGATGAGTCTTTCTTATTCTAGACCCTGTATCTATACACTGTGGTACCTAGCTGCTTTTGTCATCTGGCTTTGACTTCCTCAGTAGAATATAAACGAGTACAGATTCTGTTTCCTTTTCTATCTCTAGTACCTGGCCCAAATACTTATCACCTAATAGGACTTAATAAATTTTTTTAAGATAGGTGATAGATGGCACAGTGGATAGAGCACTGGTCCTGGCGTTGGGACAACCTGAGTTCAAATCCAGCCTCAGCCACTTAATAATTACCTAGCTGTGTGACTTTGGGAAAGTCATTTAGCCCCATTGCCTTGACAAAAAAAAGATAGGTGATGGACTCAAGGTAAGGAATGATTTTTTTTTTTTGGATCTGGACAATGTGGGAATTTGATTTGCTTGATTATGCATGTTTGTTACAAGGTTTTTGTTTGTCTTTTCTTCCTCCCCCCCACCCCACATGACAGGAGGGAAGAAGGGAGCTTTGTTAATTTAAAAAAATAAAATTTAATATAATGAAAAGAAAATCTGTTGATTGGTGAGTTGCTGAGCTGCACTGGTGGAGGGAGTTTCCAGAGTGGAAGTTCCCTATACTTATGAAATCATAGATCCAAATGAAAGCAAATACAATAATAATTCTGATCACTCTACTCAATAACCTGTCTTCTTTGGTATGGGCACAATAAAATATTGCTATTTCACAGCTATGGAAATGATGAAGTGACTTGCTCAAGCCTTCAAGTCCTTATTAAATTTTGAAGTGATTTGCACAAGAATACTTTTTATTTTGCACTATTTGCTTTGCAACAGGATAACATTTTGATGGATTCATGAGTTCATCTGTGTGTACTCCCTACTCTGAAGCAGATGGTAACCTCTCCTCATATCTTTCCCTGGGTCCCACTTACTTCTATCCTGGAGTGGGGGTAAATCTTCCATAGATGGGTCACCCAGACTTCACTAAATTTTTCCTAAATTCTTAGCAGGAAAAACCTCAGAGAAAATAGGGGAAGAAGACAGTAAGTGAGAGAAGCAAGAGACTGGGGGAGGATTGGGGAGCAGAAATGCAAGAGTCAGCAGTTCCCCCAAATACAGTTCATGTGATGAAGAAGCCCTGAGGGATGAAGACAGTTTTACAGAAACACCTCCTGGGGACACAGGAAGCAGTCTATGTGTAGCTCTGCTGGAAAACGAACTCGTGCCTCATCTCCATGAAGGTATCTGATGAGATTGACATCATCTACAAAAATCTTCCGCCTCCTTCCCTGGAACTCTGATATTATTTGTGCCCTTAGCTAACTGCCACAAGGTCAGGAACAAGAATCAGCAATTAGGTTGGGGGCTTAAGGTCTTTAAAAGGCTATTGATGGTTTGGGGAATGGAGGGGCATTGTAGTACAATGGAAAGGGCCTTGATCTTGAAATCAGCAGATGAAGGTTCTAGTACCAGCTAATTGCTAGCTAGGATTTATGTAGTGCTTCAAGGATTGGGAAGCAGTTTACAAATATTTCATTTTAGCCTCACAACCCTGAAAGGTAGGTGCCATTATTATTCCCATTTTATGGATGAAAAACCAAGGCGGATGGGTTAAGTGACTTGACCAAGGTCACACACTAGTAAGAGTCTGAGACAGGTTTTGAATTCAGGTCTTTCTGACTCCTAATCCAGCACTCCATCTTCTGTACCACTTGGCTGCCACAATCAAAGTGTATGACTTTGGGCAAGTCACTTTTTTCTTCAGACCTCAGCTTCTTCCTTTGAAAAAGAGAGGATGGACTCCATTATCTAAGATTTTTTTCAGTTCTGTGATTTCTAAAAGGACAGTTACCTGCATGGTTGGGTGGGAATGAGGAATTGATGCCCACAAAGAAGACAAGATTTTGGCATCTAGGGCCTGACCAGGAAATTTCTTGGGATGTGGGGGGGGACAGTTTCCTGGGGGAAGTTGGATGGCCATCTAGAGTGGTTTTGGAGTCAAAGAATTCGACTTGTGAAATGACTCTGTTCAATTTTATTTTTGGCAAGGAAATGGGGTTAAGTGACTTGCTAAGGTCACACAGCTAGGTAACTATTAAGCATCTGAGACTGAATTTGAATTCAGGTCTTCCAGACTCCAGGGCTGGTGCTCTATCCACTGCACCACTGTTATTCAGTTTTAACCTCCCTATGTCTAAGTTTCTTCCTCTGTAAAATGAGGTAGTTGGACTGAATTATCTCTAAGATCCCTTCCTAGAGTTGGAAAGAACACGAGATCTGGAGTCAAAGGACTTCAATTCAAATCCTGCCCTTGCTTGAAGGGATTGTTTCCAATACTGTTTTTTATTTGGCTTATCTGGTATACTATCATTGTTGTTCAGTTGTTTCTGTCCTGGTCAGCTCTTCATGATCCCATTTGGGCTTTTTCTTGGCAAAGATACTGGAGTAGCTTGCTATTTCTTTCTCTAGTTTATTTAACGGATGAGAAAACTTGAGGCAAATAGGGTAAGTGACTTACCCAGGGTCACAGATACTTAATAAATGCTTGTTGATTAATTACTAGATATCCCATTAAGTATGTCACTTAACCTAGGCTAAGGGTAGCTCTAACCTTTCTGGGACTCATTTTCCTCAAACAGAAGGGCATTGAACTCAAGTCCTACATGATCACCTGCCCCTCTCAAGTTAAGATTCTACACTTGTAAAGAGCAAGTCACTCCAAATACAGCCCAGAAAGGAGGATGGAGGATGGAGCATTGACCCCCACCTCCAATAGTGGGTTCTACCATGCAGATTCTTAGGGTCAGATTTGATGGGACAGCCTGTATGGGCACATCAAGTTAAGAACCTCTGCTAGCCACATGTCATCCAGAGTCTGACCTCTCTCCTATCTAGAACCTCACCTTGCCTAGCATGTGACCACCCAGCAACCTCCTCTATCCTTAAAACAAGATTGCTAACCCTTTCCCTTCCCCTGCTTTCTTGTATGGCTTCCCAGGCTCAGGATTCATTTTGATCAACATCAGAACTAATCTTGCCAACCTCTGGGAAGCTCAGTTGCTCCTCTCCATCACCCAGCTCAGTCCCATTCTGTCAAATTGAACCAGCCTTCATGTTTACTTGTATGTCTCTGGATACAAAGCCTAGGAATGGGCCTGTTTACTACCTGGGAAGATTCATTTTTTTCTTGAGATTGTTGGTAGCCACCAAGAAGGCAGCATCCTAGACAGAGGTGGCATACTACTTGTGAAACACATACTACTATTTCTCACAAACTCTACACACTCCAGCCTTATTGTCACACTTAACATTCTTTATCTGGAGAATGTTATGTCTCATATCTGGAAAGCTATCTCTTTGATCTCCCACCTCCCTTAATACCCCAGAACAAGGACCACTTCCTTCAGTATTGCTTTCTTAATTCCTCAGTTTGTTTCCCCACCCCATTACTGTCCATTTATTTTCTTTGTATCCTATATTTATCTTCAAACACAGTTCCTCAAGTGGAATGTAAGATCCTTGAGAATGGGGATAGTTTCACATTTATATTTTTATCCCCAGTGGCTGATGTCAATTCATAAATGTAAACTGCTTGAATGTCTTCCCCAAGGAAAGGATAGGAGGGAGACTGAGTGCAAAGTACAAGGGCTTAAGGCTGTGTGCTATTTTCTCTCTTCTTTCAGAGAAAGGTCACCCAGGATGATTCTTCTTCAAATCAAGACTTTTGCCTTCAGGGAAAAATGTATCCCTCCCTGTTCCTCCCCAGGCTTCCAGCACAAGTTCCTTCAGATAGTAGTATGGCTGACCAATGGACAATCAATGATAAATCCCAGGATTACCTTTGGGGAAACCTGGGCCTGTGTGATCAGAACTACTAGGCTTTGATAACAACATACTATTGCTGTGGCAACTTCAAATATGACACATCATCATTTTCTGTTGGAATTCGTTTATAAACTCAAGTCATATGTTACCAAGTTTACAAAAGTGGAAAATGAGATCCAAAAATGGGAATTGATTTTGTCAAAAATCACTTCAACTTGTTTATGTGCATCAGTGGATTTTGATTTCCTCTTCTGAAAAATAGAGGGTTTGAGTTAGAGAATCCATCAATTTACAGGCCTTTACTAAGTAGCTACTATGTGTATGCAACTGTTCTGGGTGCTGAGAATACAAAATCAGAATGAAACCTCTGAGGTACCAACTTCACACCTCTCATATTGTCCAATATGACCAGAAAAGATAATGATCAATATTGGAGGGGATGTGGGGAATCTTGGACACTAATGCATTGTTGGTGGAGCTGTGAACTCATCCAACCTTTCTAGAGAGCAATTTGGAATTATGCCCAAAGGTCATCAAAAATGTGCATGCCCTTTGATCCAGCAATACCACTATTGGGTCTATATCCTGAAGAGATTATGAAAAAAGAGTATAAAATTTCACTTGTACAAAAATATTCATAGCAGCCCTGTTTATGGTGGCAAAGAATTGGAAATCAGGTGAATGTCCATCAACTGGGGAATGGCTTAATAAACTGTGGTATATGTATGTCATGGAACATCATTGTTTTGCTAGAAACCAGGAGGGATGGGAATTCAGGGAAGCCTGGAGAGATTTGTATGAACTAATGCTGAGTGAGATGAACCAGAAGAACTTTGTACACCCTGATGGCAACATGGTGGTGATGATCAACCCTAATGGACTTGCTCATTCCATTAGTGCAATGATCAGGCACAATTTTGGGCTATCTGCAATGGAGAATACCATCTGTATCTAGAGAAAGAATTGTGGAGTTTGAACAAAGACCAAAGACTATTACCTTTAATTTAGGAAAAAAAACCCATTATCTTTTTATGTAATTTTTCTATCTCTCATACTTTATTTTTCTTCCTTAAGGATATGATTTCTCTCTCATCACATTCAACTGAGATCAATGTATACCACAGAAACAATGTAAAGACTAACAGACTGCCTTCTGTGGGGGTGGGGAAGATGAGACTGGGGGGAAAAATTATAAGATTCTAAAATACTCTTTGAATCTGACAAAGTTTCTGGCCCACACAGCCAAGTCTCTAGTTGAGGGTCTCTAATGCAATACATTTCCCCCCTGTTCCCACAATAAATAAATTAAAAAAAATCAGAACGAAACAATCCTTATTCTTTTTTTAGGTTTTTGCAAGGCAGTGGGGTTAAATGACTTGCTCAAGGTCACACAGCTATACTGGATTTGAACTCAGGTCCTTCTGACTCCAGGGCTGGTGCTCTATCCACTGCATCACCTAGCTGCCCCAACAATCTTTATTTTTAAGAAGCTTGTATTCTATTATGGGAGAAAAATGTACAAATATAGTTGTGTGTGTGTGTGTATATATATATATATATATATATATATATATATATATATATATATATGTATGTATGTATGTGTACACACCCACAATTATATACATGATGATGGAAGAGGCAATAACAACTCGGGAGATCAAGACAGGCCTCATGTTTAATCCTTACTTTCTATGCCCTATCCTGTTACCTTTCCCCATCCTATTCAATCCCATCCTATTCCATATGTTCCTTCTCCCCCTCCTTTCTCTTCCTTTCCCTTCCTTTCCTTTCCCTTCCCTTCTGTTCCTTTCTTTTTCCTTTCCCTCTTCCTTTTCCCTCCCCTTCCTTTCTTTCTCTTCCTTCCTCCCTTCCTTTCTTTCCCTTCTCTTCCTTTCTCTTCCATTCCTTCCTTTTCTCTCCCCTTCCTTCCTTTTTACTCCCCTTCCTTTCTTTCCCTTCCCTTATCTTCCTTTCTTTTCCATTCCTTCATTTTCTCTTCTTTTTCTTCCTTTTCTCTCCCCCCCTTCCTTCCTTTTCCTTCCCTTCCCTTTCTTCATCTTTCCTCCTTCTTTCCTTCCCTGTTCTATCTTATTCTATCCCATCTTACCTGGTGCTAATTTTTTTAGATTTTTTTTAAGGCAATGGGGTTGTGGCTTGCCCAAGGCCACACGGCTAGGTAATTATTAAGTGTCTGAGGTCGGATTTGAACCCAGGTACTCCTGACTCCAAGGCTGGTGCTCTATTGACTGCGCCACCTAGCCGCCCCAATTACCTGGTGCCTGTTCTGTGGTGACTAGTCCCATCCCATCTTAACCCTCTATACTTCTGTTGCATCATCAAAACCACTTAGGTGGACACAAATGCTGATTTCATCAGTTTAATGAACTGAACACCCAGAGAGAAGTCAAAGCAAGGTGGGCCCAAATGACTCCAGACCAAGCAATGCAGAGAAGTTGTGCTAGCTGGCAAGCTGTCTTGGCTGCCAATCCCTCAGCCTCTTTCCCCAATCCAGAGTTTGCAAGTTTTTCCCATTTCTCAGACCTATTGCCTAAAACTTTAAATAGCAGTGAGCTCAATATGTGGCTGCCAGAAGTTGTAATTAAATAATGCCCAGCTGTCAGAAAAGCTGTTATAAATGTTCCTTTTGTCTGCACTGACTGTCTGGAAAGCAGGGAAGAAGGGGAAACTGGAGAGCTATAAATATGAAGGGAGGAAGTTAAGCAGGGAGCCGGCGGCCAGAGTTTTCACCAAACCTTGAAGCTGAATGGAAGGAGACACTGATTCCTTCTCCATACCCTACGATTAGCCCATCAAGGGCTTGTCATCCGGCTTTTGCTATGATCAGGTTTATACCAGGTGAGGACAAAGAGAAGGAAGAATGAAAATCGATTTATCTCTTTTCTGGGACCAAAACTGACTGCTCCTTGCTTCCCCTTCTTCTTGCCGCTGGCCATGCTTCTTTCATTTAGAGGGAAAGCCCAAAGGTGGAAGGATTGGCAGCCACACATCAGACTCAACTCCCTGAGCATCAGTAAAGAGACCCTGGTGATAAGTGTGTTTCAGGATAGTTAATCTTCTGCTGTTGGAAGATTAGCCAGCTTAAGGAATGAGGGATCACAGTGAGTTCCAAAAGGGCTCCTTCAAAAGTGACTCCTAGGAAGTCTCCACCTCCTCATCCTTAAACAGTGATGGAGAAGTTACGCAATCTACACCAGGGAATGAACTCAAGTGTGATGGTTCATAGACTTAGAACTGGTTCAGAGACTTAGAACTATGATCATGGATTCCTGGAAGCAATCTCAGAGACCACACTAGTTCAACTTCCTCATTTTACAGGTGAGAATAACAAAACCCAGGGAGAGGAAGTGTCAGGTTTAGAGTCACACAAATAGAGACAAAGCCCATGATTCTAAGTTCAGTTTTCTTTCCCTTGCACCTTTTCCCCCTCCTGTTATGTAGTTTAAACCTTTGATTTTATAGATGAAGAAACTGAGGCCTAGAGAGGTGATAATCATACAAGTAGTAAGTAGCAAAGTCAAGAATAGTATTCTGAGTCCATATCCAGAGGACTTTCCTGTGACCTAGAATCCAGTCCAATTTTATCGATCCATTAGATGTTTATTAAGCACCTACAATAAGCTAGTCACTATTTCAGGTGCTGGAAATGAAATGATAAAACTGAAAATGGTCTCTGAATTATTCAAGAATACTCAACCTGTCAACCTAACTTTTTTCATCAACTGATCACCAGGCATTTATTTATTGACAACTTGATGCTAGGTATGGTGGTCAGTGCTGAGGATCTCAAGACAAAAACTGGGTCATTTTTTTCATCAAGTGCCTTAATTTATGTTCTCATTAAGAAGAGAAGAACAGAATTTATAAATTGAAATAATATATTGATCTTCAAATATGCCTTTTACTACCCACACCACCATCATCATCATCTTCATCTCTATCATCATTTCTTTGTCTCTGTATCTGTTTATCTCTATGTATCTCTGTCTCATTCTATCTCTTGCTGTCTCTCTCTGTATGTCTGTCTTGGCTGCATAGTTCCCTTTCATTGTTTAACTGATATTCTATAATTACTCCAATTACTTGGAGCTGGAAGGTACCTTAGAAATCATCTAGTTCAGTCCCCTTGCTTCTCACTAAAGGAAACTGAGACCCCTAAAGAAGAAGAACTTCATTTTCTTGAGTTGTACAGAGAGTTTGTGTTTGAGTTGGCTTTAGATTTCATGATCATGGAACTTTCCATCACAGCTTACTGTGACAAGACACCAACATTCCCAATTAAGCATTAGGTATGGTTCATGGTGTTTGTGGTGATGACGAAGGAGGAGGAAGAAAAACAGGAGGAAGATTAGTGGTGAAGGAAAGTTACTATAAGATTAAAAACAATAATAGTAAATGACAATCTCTCATGAACAATTCACATAAATACAACTGAGAATTTGCCTACATCAATTTTACTACTTTGTTAAACTCCCTGAAGGCAAGGACTATCTTTCACCATTTTTTGTAGTCCCATTACTGTGCCTGGCACATTTTGTTGTGGTTGTTGTATCATTTTTAGATGTTTCCAACTCTCTAGGACCTCATTTAGGTTTTCCTCTGCAAATTTAATGGAGTGATTTTCCATTTCTTTCTCTAGTTCATTTTACGGATTAGGAGCTGAGGCAAGCAGGGTTAAGTGCCTCGCCTATGGTTCCATGGCTAGTAAGTATCTGAGGTCAGATTTGAACTCATGAAGTTGAGTATTCTTAAGTTCAAGCCCTGTGTTCTATCTGCTGTGTCACCTAGCTGCCTATCTAAAACATAATCAACATTAATAAATATTGATGGATTGTAACCAATAATGAGTTGCAGGGAAAGGAATGGCAAAGTGATCCTTTCAGTCCATCCAGTTTTTCTCATTCTTAAAAAAAAGTGGTTAGGTAGAGGGTTGAGAGTGGGAGAGGAAGTTCTTATGGGAAAACACATTGGACAAATCCTTCTCTCGATTACTTGAAAAAGAAAAGCAAAGCAAAGAAAGGCAAAGCAATGAATAGAAAAGGAAATGTCTCTGTGTAACTGATTGTGCAATCATGGTACCCACAGCGTCTGAATGGCCAATCTGGGAATGGGACTGCTGAGATGCTGCCTCAGCATTCTTTAGGAATAGAATCAACCCTCTGTTAACCAAGAGACAGCTTGGAATAATTGAAAGAGCCCTGGTCAAGCAGGGCAGAATAGAACTAAATTCCAGTCCCAACTCAGTCATTAACTTGCTGTGTACCATTGGGAAAGCCACTCTCATTCAATTCATCAAGCATTTATTAATTGCCTCTTGTCTTCAAGGCCCTTAGGCTACAAAGATCACCAGGAAAAAAAACCGGACTCTGCTTCAAGGAACCTATAACCTACGAGGTAGGGCAATGAGTCCAGACATAAGTAGATAGATAGATGGATAGATGATAGCTAGCTAGCTAGATGATAGATAGATAGATAGATAGATAGATAGATAGATAGATAGATAGATAGAGATATATGGTGAGGCAATGGATAAAGTGACTTGCAATAGTCAGCTGGTGCAAATGTCTAAGGCCATATTTGAATTAAGGTTCTTCTACCTCCAGGGCTTTATCTACTGGGCCACCTAATTACTGTCAGAAAAATAAATGCAGGTTAAATTAAGAAGGGGAGAACATTTGCTGTAGAAGGAAGCACTGGCTAGGGTCCTGAAAAACTGAAATGAGATGGAAAGGCATTCCAGGCAAATTGATTCCTCTTTCTGGACCTCAGTTTTTTGATCTTTGAAATAAAGATGCTGAATTAGATGCTCTCTATAATTTCTCCAAAGACTAACCAACCTTCCAGGGTTTTTGAATAGATTCCAGAGGCAAGTCAATTCACTTTCAGGAGCTCTTCCAAAACATCACTTCTATGAGATGAAACCTCTATTTATATTTTTATATCAAGCACCAGCCTTTCTGCAGTCACTCAGATGCCTTGACTACTTTCAAACACAACCCATCACAAAGTGAGCTCATCATCTTTATTTTGAAATTTACAAAGCACTTTACCTACCAAGATTACTGTTGATCCTCACAACTACCTTGTGATGTAGGGCTTGCAGGCTTTAATATCTCCATTTTCCAGATCAGGAAACTGAGGCTGAGAAAGGAGTGGCCTGCCCTAATCACCAAATGTCAGAAGCAGGATTAGAAATCAGATCTTCCTGATTCAATAATAGATACTCTGATATACTGGGACAAGCACTGACTCTGGAGTACATTGGATGTAGCCCTCTCCACTAAGTTTATATTGGCATTAATACTGGCATAGGCTTTGGATTACATTGGATATATCCTCCTCCACTAAAAATACATTGGCACTAATACTGGAATAAACTCTGGAGTATATTGGATGTATCCCCTTCACTAAGGAAACATTGGCATTAACACTGGCATATACTCTGGAGTGCGTTGGATATAACCCCTTCACAAAGGATATGTTGGCATTTATACTGGCACAGACTCTGGACTATTCTGGATATATCCCACTTGACTAAAGATAAATTGGCACAAATTTTGGTATAGGCTCTTAGGCTACCTGTAGCATTTTAGGCAAGATGGTTTGGGCCTCAGTTTCCTACTCTATAAATTGAGGGGGTTGAACTAGTTGGCATCAGAGGCTCTTTCTAGCTCCAGCTCTATAATCTTACAAACTTCTGCTTTTACTTTCCATTTCCTCCCCCACCCCACCCCCACCCCCACCTCCCAAGACCACCCTCATTTTTCTAATCATTCTGACTTAAAAATCTCAAGATCATCTTTGGTTTCACCCTTCTCATTCATCCTTTGTGATCAATAATGTCACCAAATCTTGCCAGTTTTTTTTGAAATTGCTCTTGGGTTTGTCCCATCTCCTAAAATAAATACAATTTCAGACTCAACCTATCTCTCTCCTGATTATCTGACCATCCTTCCTGACCTGGCATTCCCTTAGCCCTTTGAATCAGTTGCCCCATCACTTTATTATCATTGCATAAATTACCATTACCTAACCTCCAGGTCTGCCTCTGGTCTCTCCTTTCTGACAGACCGACCACCCCCAAATACCCCATTCATTTATATCCTATCATAATGGGTACTTGATGTTTATGATGAGGCAACATGTTATAGTGAATGTAATGTACCCCAGACATCAGGAGACCTGGGTTCTTCTCCTAGCTCTGTCATTTACCAGCTTCGGGATAAGGTTCAAGTCAGCTTCTCTGAGTCTCAACCTCCTCAGCCATGGAGTAGGAATAATGATGGTGACAAAGATGGCTATAAAAACTGTTCAACCTTCCAGGGTTATAGTGAGAATTAATTGATTGCAAAAGCATAGAGTGTGAGTTGGAAGTTATCTTGGAAATCTGGTGAGTTCAGACCCTTGAGTACAGATGAAGAAACAGAGGCCCAAATAACTTAAATGATCTCTTTGACAAAAGAGTGACAAAAACTGGATTCAAAGCTAGGTCCTCTGCCTTCTGATATACCACAATTTCCATTCTACAACATTTTTCTGAAGTAAACCATAAAGCAGTATACAAACATGAGAAATTATTATTATTATTAATGTAAATAAAAGAGTTAGCCCCACACAGGAGATGACATAGCTTGTCTTATTTGCTGCAATCTTCCAAAGCAGGAGTGGGGAAACCTTTTTTCTGACAAGGGACATTTGAATATCTGTAACAGTATTGGTCAAATATTTAATTAATTAACCCTTAAAAAGTTCTTAGATTTACTGAATTTCAAGTCTCTTGTTGTTGAGTAGTTTTCAGTTGTTTCTAAGTCTTTGTGACAATTTGAGGTCCTCTTGGCAAAGATACTGGAGTGATTTGTCATTTTCTTCTCCAGTTCATTTTACAGATGAGGAAACTGAGGCAAACAGGACTATGTGATTTGCCTAAGGTCACACAGCTAGTATGCATCTCATGTCAGATTTGAACTCAGGCCTTCCTGATCCCAGATCCAGTGCTCTATCCATTGTACCACCTAGCTGTTTCCATTAGTACCAATTTAAAAATTGTAATGGGCCCTTTGCTAAGTTCTGGAAGACTTAGTAAGAAAAACAGTCCATGACTCCTGACCTCATGGAGCTCACAAACCTGTAGCTATTGATTGTTAGGAATGATTTGAATTCTACTGCTATTGACTAATTTTGAATTGTAAAAGTGTACAGGTGGTGCAGCATAATTGCCAATTCCATATTTGTCTAATTTGAGAGTTCTAATCTTTACTTAATTCCATTCTGCTTCTATCCCAGGCCAGATAGATCTCTTTCACTTAAGTATGGAGAAAGTTGAAGTAATTAGGTCCCTTCAGGCTGATTTCATCCCACGTAGTTTTGTAGGTCTGCTCCCCAACATACTGAGGTGGTTATGTATCTCAGCTTTTATTTCCAATTCCTTATTCCTCTTAACAAACTGTTCCAACCAAATTAACTTGTTATGGCCAGGGTCCAAAGATATGGACAGTTAAGTTGCTCAGTGGGTGGAGTACCAGGCTTGGAGTCAGGAAGATAATTCTTCATGAGTTTAAATCTAGCCTCAAGACTCTTTCTAGTTGTGTGACCCTGGGTGAGTCACTTCACCTTGTTTACTTAATTTTTCTCATCTGTTCAATGAGTTGGAGAAGGGGATGGCAAACCACTTCAGTATCTGCCAAGAAAACTTCAAATATTTGACAAATAGACATGACTGAAAAACAACTGACAATAACATTGCCCAAATATTTATTATATGACACCAGGAAACTAAGCCTGGAGGGTAGCAACTTTCTTTGCTGTCTTTGTTATTTTGCTTTTGGTCTTTATATTACCTAGTGGCTGAATGTTCTAGGAACATCAATGATGTTTAATAAATAGATGGAAGGCAACTTTTAGGTTTAAGGAAAACAAGGACCTTCTCATATTCACGTAGGGAGTGTGTGGCCAAGTTAGGATTTAATCACAAATCCATTGACACCAAACCCAATATGTTTGTTCATTTTCTTGGCCACTGTCCTTACTGGATGGATGTTGAGTTTTACCACCTTGTTCCCCTTCTCCCCCCACCCATCACCTCTGCTAGTGTGGAACCTACAAGTTGAATTTGAGTTGCTGTTATTTTACCCTACAGAAATGATGAATGACTTCTGACTAATGCATCATGCTTTGGTCTGTTCATTTTAGGTTTGATCTCTATGCCCCTGAGAAGAGTATGTAATTGCTCAATTCTATTATACCTGTGTCTCTATTTAATAACCCATGAGAGCTCATGAAGAGGAGTTAAACTAGCTCAATTGTTTCTTAACTCCTTAAGTAATAACATCCACCACAGTTAAAGTTTTGTTGATTGATTGGTCTCATGGTGGTTCTAAAGACTAAATGTGGATTCAAGTTAATTGAAGAGATATTCATTGTCATGATAAGAAGTTTTTGTGGGGTGGGTTCAGGGGAAAGCATTAGTAAAGATTCTGCAGTCCCAGGGTAACCTTATCAGTCCCAAGCTCTGCCTTTCCTGTTGATAGATGCAACTTCCTTAAACAATGTCTTAGAATTCTTATCTTGTGATGTCAGGACCATTCTAATCAATCAATTAACAAGCATTTATTAATCATCTCTTTTCCACCAGACCTGTAGGTTGTTGTTCAGTTGTTTCAGTCATACCTGATTCTTTGTAATCCCATTTGGGGGTTTACTTGAGAAAGATATTGGAATATTTTGCCATTTCCTTTTCCAGGTCATTCCCTTTCTCGCCTAAATAAGATGATCTACCTTTCTAGCTGTTTGTCATATTCTGGTTGACAATCTAACAATTTCTTCACATTCATGTTTAGTTTCTGTCACAGACACACTGTGTGATACTGGCCAAGCCATATTCTCTTCTTTTTGTAGGCAGGGGACTGACTACATTTGTGGAGAAAGTTTCTTCACCTGGGAATTCTTTAACCCCATGAAATCATAGATCTGGTTTCTTTTTCTTATTTTGTTCACACTTTTACATGATCAGGGCATCTTTCCTTATAGGCTAGAATTCCTTGAAGGTAGTGACTGTTTCATATATGTACAAATTGCTAAAACCTAGTCCAGCATCTGACATATAATGCCTATTGAGTGACTGATTGGTTACCAATTTTTGTTGTTACCATTGAATCATTTCAATTTTGTCTAACTCTTTATGATGCCATTTGAGGTTTTCTTGGCAGAGATACTGGAATGGTTTGATGCCTTCTTCTTCAGCTCATTTTACAGGTAAAGAAACTGATGTTAAGTGGTTTACCAGGGTCATGCAGCTAGTGTCTGAGGCCAGATTTGAACTCAGGTTTTCCTGACTCTTGGTCTGGTGCTCTAACCACTGCATTGCTTAACTACCCCCCTGTTTATCACTTAAGAGTTTTCCAAAACTCTAATAATCAGGTTGCATTGGGAGACAATGGTCTTCCCCACCCTGGTGTTTTTTTCTGCTTTCTCCTAATTGCCAGTGCCCTTGTACTCAAACCATTCTGTGTTTAGATTTTTTCTTCTCTTTTTATTTACTCTGTATATACTTAGGAATGTCCTTGTCTCCCTGATTAGGATGTGGGCTCTATGAATAGAGATTGTTTCTTTTGTTATATGTATATCCTCAACACCTATTTTAGTGCCTGACCCATAACAGGTGTTGATTGGTTGATGTAAACAAAGAGCCCATGATCACCTGTATGAGATGTGCAGAGGACTTTCTTTTGTAGTTTGAGACTAAATGGCATCTAAGGTTCCTTCCAGCTTTAGATCTGTTAGCTCATAGAGGAACTCAATCAGCTCCTGCTTATTCTAGGGAGGCATGGCTGACCTTTCTGCCTCTGAGATGGAAGGAAAACAAACTCTGTTTACTTGGTTATATCTTTAAGGAAGGTGAATCCCCAACTGAGGAGTACTTGGAACAATTCACCCAGTTGATTCAAAGAGGGTAAGGGTAGCATGGGGATCTATCTATCTATCTGTCTATACATCTATCTAGAGTTTGAGATACAGGGATACATAGATTCTCTCTCTCTCTCTCTCTCTCTCTCTCTCTCTCTCTCTCTCTCTCAACATGCCACCCCTTACCCTCTTATAATCTATATCTGTATCTTTGTATATATCTATCTATTGAGATAAATGATTATTATCAATGAATGGAAAAATTTGATCCTGTACTTACAAGTTTAGTATCTTAAAAGACATGGCTAATCATGAGATTGGACTAGGACTGCACCCTGGTGGGGCTGGCCATTGTGTTCTACTCAGGCTTGAGATGAGCATAAATTCTTTGTCTATGTTTATAGTCTATATTTGGTCCAAGGGCAACATGATGTCACTTTCAGACCCTCATTTTAACATAACCCACCTCCCATTATGTTAACCTCCTCTTTGAAAGGAATATATAAGCATTGAGCCTGACACCATGATCGTCTTTGATCTCAGAGAGATGATCAAATGATCCATTTATTAATAGCATGTTAGCCTTATTAATAAAATGAGTAAATTACCTAGATATTATTTCTGTCAAAATTATTTTAATCACCATGCTATAATCTGTCCATCTAACCATCTATCTATCCATTTATCTTTCCTTCTATCATCTATCAATCATAGTTCAACCTTCTCTTCCCTTCAATCTGATACTTGGTCTATATCCTTCCCTCCCCCAGGTTATTCAGTAACCTTTTCTGTCTACTCTGAAACTCAAAAGAAAATAAACTTGTTCTAAAAATACTTGTTATTTATAATATTTCCCTTTTATCTATGAGATTGGTGTAAGAAAATCCCCTTTACCAAATAGAGTAGGAAGTTATCTGAGATTTTGGTCTCAGTGGGACACCTGTAGCTGTCCCAAAGGGGGCATTCCTTGTGCTCCCTATTCCCTTTTGGAACAGGGTAGCTATGCATCTTACTTGTTCTTTTTTATGTCCACCCTTTAGATTAGTTGAGGGTGTACCCCTGTCAGTCACCATCTTCTCCTTCCCCCCCCCAGTTTCTCACATTAGAAGACAGAAATTTAATCATGCCAACTCTATTACAACAGAGCTCATTTTAACCTAGAGGAAATCTAATGGCCCTCAGGCCCATGTGGTCTTTTTCTGTGATCTTTTATGGAATTGATATCAGATGAAAAGTTATTCATACAGTTACAAGCATACAGAGCCCTCAGTAATGAAAACTCTTAATATTCAGACCCAAATTTGTCTCTCTGTTCTAATTTAAATTTTGTGTATTCCCAGATAACTGCGGATATTTTTGACAAAGAGTAAGGATGGAACAAACACCTCCATGACCCAGCCCAGATTTCAATAACTACAAAGTAAAATCAGGATATGGAAAGTGCTCAAAAAGGAAAGGAGAATAGATAATAGTCCCCATTACTGCATAGGCAAAGAGAGAGTTGGGGGGGAAAGTAGACCTTTGGGAACTTCCTTAGTCATTGAAGGGGTGATTACAACTAGAAGCTTTAGTAGGAATTCTTTGTTCCAAACATCTGTGAAGACTCTGGGGCCACCTTGATTTCTCCCTTTTCTGCTGCAGCTCAGATCTCCTTTCTTTCTAAGCCCCCCTCCCCCGTACTTCTGCCTCTTTCCAAGGCAACTCATTAAACCCTGAACTGAGGATGTTGGCAATCTCACCACTACCAAAGCTTCATTGCTATTGCTGCTTTGGTCATGCTGTCCCTGCTCCTTCTTAGCTTGTACAGGAACAAGCCCAGGTGCATCCCTTTCAGAGCTCTTGCCTTTACTCAAATCCCCATTTGGCTTCAAAGGTTATAACAACCCAAATATTGCTCTCAGATCTGGGTGATCTGGGACAGATGACTCGTCCCTTGAACTGCAAATCCCAGATTCCAGTCAGTTCTCAAACCCCTATAATAATGGGATGATAGGATTTTAGATTTAGAATTGGAATGAACCTTAAAGGTCATCTGGTCTGAACCCTGTATTTTACATATGAGGAAACTGAGGCACAGAGAGGTTAAGGGACTTGCCCAAGGTTGCATGGGAAGTGACAAAGACAGGATAGCCTGACTTTGGGAGTGCTAAGAAGTGAAGGAAGGGTGGGAGAAAGGAAGGAAGAAAGGATGGAGAGAGGAAGAAAAGGAAAAAAAGGAAAGAAGGGAAGAAAAAATTTAAGACTCCTCTATGTGCAGCCATTGTGTACTTTACAAATATCTCATTTGATTCTCAGGAAAATTCTAAGACGTAGGGGGTTAATTTTTTTCTATTTTACAGTTGAGGAAATCAAGGAAGACAAAGGTTAAATGACTTCTGGGTCCCTGGGACTCTGGGTAACACAGCCTGCTTGTATGTGAACTCAGTTATTCCTGACTCCCCATACACCAGTCGAGTGACCTTGTTGCCTCTCCTTATAGCCCTTTACTATTCATAAACTGCTTCTTCAGAAGCAATCCAATAACAACTTCCCATTTTCAGAGTAGTGATGAGAAGGACAAAACTATAGCTACGTGAGATACCTTATTATTATTTTAAATTATTTTAAATGATAATCAGCATTTTAAAGATGAGGAAACTGAGCCTCAGGCAATTTGCAAGTCTTGTAAGTGAATGTGAATTATTAAGCAACTTCTCTATAGTCCTCTCTCCCTTCCCTCTCTCCTCCCCCCTTCTTCTCTCCCTTCCCTCCCTCTTTCCCTTCCTTCCCTCCCTCTTTCCCTTCCTTCCCTCCCTTCCTTCCTTCCTTCCTTCCTTCCTTCCTTCCTTCCTTCCTTCCTTCCTTCCTTCCTTCCTTCCTTCCTTCCTTCCCTTCTCTCCTCCTTGCTAAGTGTTAAAGCTCAGTCTTGAACCTTTCTTTCTTCCCATGCCAAACAAGTTCATGCTTCTGTCAATGCTGAGTCCTTGGACTGATCATGGATCATCATGGGATGATAGATTCTGACCTGGAAAGGAAATCAGCAGCCGTTCTGTCCAAACTCCTCATGTTTTGGAGGGAAACGAGATGCAGGGTTGTTCCATGACTTAGAAGATCTTAGCTCTAGAGCTGGGAGGGACCTCGGAGGCCACCTAGTTCACTACTTCCCTTTTTTAGCTTTAAGGGGGTTAAACAACTCAGTCAGTTGTCTGAGATTTGAACCCGTCCTCTGTCACATCATATACTGTAATACAGACTCCCCCACATCCCATCCCCTCCACGCAGTCTGTTCCCTGAGGGTGCCTGTCCTTTAAAAACTCAGAGTAACTGATGACAGCTGTCCTCAAATTCCTCTGAATAATGGGAATTTATGCCCCCCCACATTTCAGGAGACCTCTTCATCCGCTATAATCTTATCTCTCTGATGGAGCCTACTATAAAATAATTAAAATGAAAATAAAGTGTGTGATTAGCAAGTGAAAGATACTGGATGGATAGCCCAGGGGTGGGGGGGTGGGGGAGTTGGGAGTGGGAATCTATCTCCACCCACTCCAAGCTGCCATGGAGTAGATCAAACTTTGTCTTCCATTATTCCTCTGCAAGGGCTAAAGCTGTATCTTGAATTTATCTGTGTCAAGCTTTTCTGTCTCATTAAATTCAGGACCCCTTGGGGAAGACTGAGAACGGAAGGAGGTATCACCTGAGGACCCAATTCTACCCAGAAGTGGCCTCTCATTAGCTGAGGAGTAGGAGGGGGATTATTGACATTACAAGAGAATACAACTTTTTGCAGAAGGGTTCACTCTAGGGGTACATCCCTCGTAGAACCTCTGGGGTGCTGGAGTGTTTGTTTACATCTATTTAACTACTTAGAGAATCGTATCATTTCAGAGCTCAAAGGGACCTTGGAGAATATCTGATCCAGTTCATTTGGAGACAAAGCAATGCAGGGAGGAAATTAAAATCAGAGGACCTGGGTATTCACAACCTGCCCCAGGTGCTGAGCAGTGTGACCTTGGACAAATCCCTTAACCTCTTTGGGTCTCAGTTTCCTCCTCTTTAAAAATGACAGGGTGATAGATACTTGATGAACTCTCAGGCGGTTTCCAGTCCTGAAACTATGACGTCCTCCCCAATATCCCTTCCATTCCCAAATCAGACAGTTTTCTTCTCTAGAACTTCTAGCCACTGCATGTTTTCCCCACCACTTTCTTTTGCATTGTTACACTTCTCTCACATCACTGGGGAGTTCATTGAGGGAGCTTCCAAGAGGTATGGCATCCCATGAAATTAGGAAACTCTCATTTGTGACAGCTATGAGTGGTGAGAAAGCTGAAGCTGGGGAAGGGAGGTGACTGCTCCATGGTCACTTAGCCCATAGGTGGATCAAGTATTGGCATAAGTGCTGAAGATAAAAAACAAAAGGCCAAATCAATCCTTGTCCTCATGGACCTTCTATTCTAATGGGGAAGACAGCATATAAGACACATCTTTGCACATATGTGTGTATATATTAAATATATATAATACATACATTATATATCCATATCTATATGTTTATATGTACATATACACCTATATACATACCTATATGTTTATATTTACACATATACATACCTATATGTTTATATATACATATAGGCCCATATACATATCTATATGTTTATATTCACACATGTACTTATCTATATGTTTATATGTACATATACACCTATATACATATCTATGTTTATGTTTACACATGTACATATCTATATGTTTATATGTACATATATACCTATATACATATCTATATGTTTATATTTACACATATACATACCTATATGTTTATATGTACATATATACCCATATACATATCTATATGTTTATATTCACACATATACATATCTATATGTTTATATGTACATATATACCTATATACATATCTATATGTTTATATTCACACATATACATCTCTATATCTATATGTTTATATTTACACATATACATACCTATATGTTTATATGTACATAAAACCTATATACAGATCTACATGTTTATATTTACACATATACATGTCTATGTGTTTATATGTGCATGTATACCTATATACACACCTATGTTTATATGAACATATATACCTATATACATATCTATGTGTTTATATTTACACATGTACATATCTATATGTTTATATGTACACATATACCTATATACATATCTGTATGTTTATATTTATTATGTATTCTGTATACTAGTAATCTAGCCATTACTCCACATAGTAGATCCAAGCATACACACAGGTATCCAAGCCTACTCATAGTTATATGTATGCATGTCCGTGTGTATAAATATTTATATACACATATTCACATACAAAATAGAAAAAAGGTAACTTTAGAGTTAGAAGCAGCATTAACCACTGAGTGGAAGGTGTCTGACAGAACTGAGCAGCAATCTGATCTTATGGGATCATAGATTTAGTTCTGGAAGGGATCTTTGAAGTTTTTAAGTACAATCTTTTCATTTAATAGGTGAGGAAATTAGATCGTTAGTAGTTGTCCTTCATAATGAAAGAGGACCATGTCATCAAATATATGCTGGCACGACTTGCTCATTATGTTTGTCATAGGGAGGGGAATGTTGGGCAAAGGCATCCTTCTCACTGACTTTTCCAGAACCGGAATCGGTGTGTTCAAAGCAGACTCAAATCATCTGGATACCTCAGCTGGGAATAATGGAATAGGACTCAAGCTTTATTTTGTTGGTTTTTGGAGCCATGATCAAGAGGTACAGCCAGAGGTGAAATTCTTGCACCAGCACGAGACAAACAAAAGTGGAAGCATTTGCCAAGAATGTTTTCATTAACCAATAAAAAAAAGTCAGGAATTAAGACTCAGAGAGGTTATGACTTGACCGATGTCATCCAGATCATTGTTTTTGTTCAGTCATTTTTCAGTTATGTTGAACTCTTCTTGATCTCATTTGGAGTTTTCCTTGCAAAGTCACTAAAGGGGTTTACTGTTGCCTTCTTCAGCTCCTTTTACAGATGAAAAAAACTGAAACAAACAGGGGGAAGTGACTTGTCCAGGGTCACATAGCTAGTATCTGAGGCAAGATTTGAACACAGGAAAATGAGTCTTCATAACTAAATACACGTGTACACTATGACACTGCCTACTGGCCCAAAGAGTTTTCATGCAGATAGTAAAAAGACCAGGATAGAATTTGAACCCAGGACCTATGACTTTCAAACTTTCATTTCTTCTGCTCTACCATGCTATTTCTACAACATCGTGTTGCTTTTTCCCCAACCTTCTACCCTCAAAAAGGCATAGACAGGAGCATGAAGTCATGAGATACATAAATATGTAGATGTTAAGGATGTGGCCAGAGTCACATATCTACCAAGTTTTAGAGAAAGTGTATGATCGCCATTCTTCCTGAATCTGAGTTCAATGTGCCACCATTGACTACGCCTCACTGAATTTCATCTCTCCTCTCCTCTCCTCCCCTCTCCTCCCCTCCCCTCCCCTCCCCCCTCTCTCTCCCCCTCCCCCTTTCATCATTTCTCTCTTCCTCACTCTAGTAAGAGAGAGAAAATAAACTCCCTGCCTCCACCCCACCCCCAATTTCTGGCCTGCCTCTAAAGCTATTTGCTTATCAGGCTTTGGCCAATAAGCATTTTCTGTCCAATTTCTTTTGCATCATTACCCCAATCTCTTTCAGGTTCTGTGGAATGCACTGAGGTAGCTTTAGCATATTCTGGAGCTCTACATAATTAGTAAACTGTCAGCAGTGAATAGGAGTATTTGGAAAATGTACCAAAATGACTGTGGCACAGTTATGGATACTACATTTTAGGAAGATTTGAATAAACTGGAGCTTATCCAGACTAGCAAGGTGGCACAGTGTAAATGCTAGAGACAGATCCTGCAGAGGATTGTTGGAAAGACCTGGGGATGTTTCATGCTATTGCTGTTCTATTCTATTTGATTATAAACTCCTTGAAGGCAGGGACTGTCTTTTGCCTTTTTTTTTGAACCCCCAATGATTAGCACAGGGCCTAGCAAACAGTAGACACCTGATAAATGTTTGATTGATTGAGGTTTATTTTGAAGAAGAGAAAATTAAAGGGGGACATAAGAGTGTTTTCAAATATTTAAAGGAGAGTCTAGGGATGAGGAATCTGATTTGTCCATGGCTCCATAGGATACAAGTAGTTGCAATCCATACAAGGTACAAAGAGTTAAGTTTAGGGATGATGGGCAGGGGAGGATCACTTCCAGTTTGAGCTCCTCAGAAGCTGAATTAGATTCCTTAAGATATAACAGATTCCTCAGTAATATAGGAAAAGAATTGCCTCTGGAGTCAGAGAATCTGGGTTCAAATCTTGCCTTTGATGCTTATATCTTTATAGGACTTTGGACAAAACTCCGTGGCTCTCAGTTTATCTAAAACCAAAAAAAGTTAAAGTAGATGGCCTCTGAGGTTGCTACTAGCTCCAGATCTGGGATCCTACTATGATCGCTCTTCAAAAGCATAGTCAAGAATGCCAGAATGCCACAGAGGACGATTTGGGAAGCTGGAATAGATGGCTTCCAAGATTCTGTGATTCCCAGGACCTCCTCATCGATGGGAAATAAAGATTACTAGAAAGTTATTCAGAGTCTAAATGAGAAAATCAATTGCCCACTAAAACTCTAATTCCTACTTCTCTTCAGGAAAGTCAACTCCAGAACCCCATGCATGATGCCTCCATCTTAAAGTTGGGAGCTGTCCAGATACACATTCCTCCCCATCATCTTTCAATCGCCAAATGATTCATTGTCCCAATATGATGTTCCTGGGTCCTTGACTCTTCTGCCCTTCTTGCAGTTTGCCTAGTCATATATAACCGAGCTGGGTGAGGATAAGCAACATGCTTCAGCCCTGATATATTATCCTGGCCTTCTGATTGTATCCAACTCTTGCATCCTCAATTACCCTAACTTTTCTCTTTTTTACCAAGAAGGCATTGAAGAAACCACTTGTATAACATAGCCATACATTATTACAGATAACATCCACCCCCAAACTACGACAGAAATATCATCTCGCTGCCGCCTCTGGTGGGAAGATCAATCAGAAATGAAAATAAAGCTGCTCTGAGATGATAGTGGGAGTCGGTGGGTGAAAATAGGATTTGATTTACAAAGAGGGAGATCCCTGTTTAAAGAGACCCTACTATAAAGTCTCTGGAAGAGGGGAGAATTCCTAATTATTGTACTTTTTCCCTTCCCCAATTTCTAGTCTCTTTTCTTTATTATAGTAAAATGGAAAAAAAAAACCCAAACAAATATTGACTACAGTCAGGGGAGTTGAATTCAAATTCCATCTTCATCTCTTACTATCTATCTCTGACTTTGGGGAAATCTGCTTCTCTGGGCCTCAGTTTCCTCATCTCTAGAATTAGAATAGAGTGGTTTTTGTAATTCCTTCAAGGTCTTTTTCTATGATATGATGATTCTTTCCTTTACACCAGAAGCTCTTGAGGAACTGAACAAAAACAAATCTGAGGGCTGATTAATTCCTGAAAATAGTGTTGACTTCAATTCTGATACTCAGTACAATGGGTACTAGGAATTCACCCATCATACTGGGATCATGTGAGTGGTTTCCTAGCCAAATCTACCTGGGCAGGGAAGCTGGTGAACTCACCCTAGGTTTCTCTTCAAACATCCTGATTAGTACAAACAGTAATAAAGCTGAATGAAGGGCAGGTAGTTCTCTGGAAGGAGTCTAGCTGTGGGTAGAAAACCTAGAAGGAAGGAAGAGGTCCACATAGAAGCATTAGGTAAATTTTGTTCTTTTAAAATCTAGAATGAGATCCAATGACAGAACAGAGGACAATGAGGAAGAAGATACCAAGCTCTTCCAGGCCCCAGGGAAGGCCTTAACCAAGTCAAAGTTTGGTGTTGGCATTTACTGAGTCTAAATCTGAATTGTACCAATCAATGATTCAACTCAGTAGTATAGGCCTTGGCACTGACTATTTGGAGGTAATCCAAGAGACTTTTAATGGGATAATATGATTATTATTTATATTATTAACTGATACTTGTCTAGTTCTTTACTTTTTACAAAATAGATTGTATGCTTGTCTTATCTGTGAGTTAGGCATCATATGCATTGTTATTCTATTTTGGTTATAGGGAATAGGCCTATAATTTCATTGGTTGAAAGAATTTCCAGTTGAAGAAACTCCATCTACCAATGTAATTTGGCATTTTCTCAGTTAGGAAATTAGCATTTATTAAGCAACAGGCAAAAGAGGCAAAATAGAATTCCTGCCCTCAAGAAGTTTGCAATCTACTGGGCAAGAAAACAAGCAAACAGAGATATACAAACAAGCTCTCTACCACATGAATTGAAAATAATGAGCTAGAGCAAAGGCCCTAGAATTAAGAGCAGTTGGGAAAGGTTTCCTGGGAGAAGATGGGTTCTTAGGTTAAATCAATTAATTGCTTAGTCTTCTAGGGGAACTTTTTAAGACTTCCCATGGTCTATAAATAGCCACTATAAATTGCAGGGATAACAATTCACATTCGATTAATTGGGATTTTTAAGTTGAGGAGCCAGGCGGTAGATGAGAAGAGAGCGCATTCAAGGCATGGGAGACAGTCAGAGACTAGAATACACAGAGTTGGGAAATGGAATATTTTATTAAGAGAAACACCAAGATTAATGTCATATCGGGAAACCTTTTCTGGATCATTTCATACAAATCCCCTTCATGCATTCTTTTCTATTCAGACTAGCTTGTTAACTTTCCCCCTCCTCATCCAGGTCTGAGATGTCCTTCCTCCATACTCCTATCTCAGAGAATTCCTACCTTTCTTCAGAATATTGCCCCATGTTTCTTCCCATGTAAGGTCTTTCCTAATTTCTCTTTTTCTCTTCAGTGATCTCTCTCTCTGTCTCTGTCTCTGTTTTTCTGTCTCTCTGTCTCTGTCTCTCTGTCTCTCTGTCTCTGTCTCTCTCTGTCTCTCTGTCTCTCTGTCTCTCTGTCTCTCTGTCTCTCTCTCTCTCTCTCTCTCTCTCTCTCTCTCTCTCTCTCTCTCTCTCTCATCTTTCCCTCTCTTCCTCTTGGAATCATTACATATTACTTTCTATATGGCCATATGTCACAGTGGAAGTGAATAGGACACTAGATTTGAAATCAGGGAAAAACTCATTTCAAATACTGCCCTACTCAGATGTGATTGTGTGGCCAGCAAACAATTTTCCTTAGCACAGTAATAATTTTCTTTTCCTTTCACATTGAATACTGTTTATTGAACTTCTAGTTTTGTGGACCTATTGACTTCTTTCAAGTAACCCAGCCCGAGAAATTCTCCAATATGAAAAATTTTATGCATTTAAGACTAATTTTCTGAGATGGAGTCCATAGACTTTGTCAGCCTTCCAAAAGTATACATGACACAGCAAGTTAAGAACTCATAGTCTACTGGAATAAAGGGGAAAAGGTGACAAAGAGGAACATCATTACAGAGTTGCAGGAAAGATCTTCTATTGTTCTCTTTCTAGAGAAGAAAGAACTCCAGTCTATCAACCTGAGAGGTTCGGGAGATGGCAATCATTTAAAGGTGAAGTGATTAGGCTGTGCCAGCATATGACATGAAATCAGTCTGAATGATATCTTGAGCAAGCTGACTGTAGTCTGATGTTCCCAAGATTTTTTGCTCCTGAAGCCATCTACTTGAAGATTTTAGTCTACAATTTTTACAAAGACTTTTTTTTTAATGTTTGATCTTGACTGAAATCAGTGCAGGCAAAGAAAAAATCACTGGTAGCTAGATTACACAGTAGATATAGCAGGAGACCTGGAGACAAGAAAACCCGAGTTTGAATCTGACCAAAGGGGGAACAGATTGGCACATTCCATCCAGGGGCATTGACAAAGTTGATATAATAATAACTTACAATTCAGGATCTAGGGTTGGAAGGATGGTGAAGAGTATTCTAGGCAGCTGGGTCATTGAAGAGGAAATGAAGTGAAGGTGTTAAGTGATTTGCCCAAGGCCACACAGCTAGGCAATTATTAAGTGTCTGAGGTCACATTTGAATTCAGGTCCTCCTGATTCCAGGGCCAGTGCTCTATCTACTGTACCACCAGCTGGCCCCTAATGCCTCTAAAGAGGAAAGGATGATTCTCAGTTTATCTTGATCATAATCTTGGAGGAAATCTCTTCCCAGTTCGAGATGTCCATTCTGTTACAGAATGTCCCATGGGGCACTTCTTCATGAGATTGACTAAGATTCTGAAGCAATTCAAAATCTCCCAGTCTGCTATTCCTTTGGATGGCTAGATTCCTGTGAAGGCAAAAGCAGATCTCTCTCCAAGAGCAGAAGCAGAGGTTAAAACTTGATTTTTCTTCAGCTTAGTGACCTATAAACTCATCAAGTTAAAGCATTTAATTTTATTCCCTTTAAAAATATTACTCTAGAGAGGATCCATAGGCTTGACCAGGCTGCCAAAAGGGTTCATTCAGGAAAGTGCTAGAGGGAACTCATGAGGTCAGAGACCATTGTTAAATTTTCCAGTATAAACATTTGCATCTTCGACAAGCAATCAACAAATTAAGATTGATTGATTTCTGGACTTAAAAGGGTGATAGAGACAATGTTAATAATGAATATTAAAAGTGTATCATGCATAACTTTTTTCCTAGAGTGTTGATTGTTAAACAATTATCAACACCCCCTTGGCACTGCTTTTGAAGTCAGAAGACTTGGGTTTGAATTGGAGCTGTGATCATTAATTTTCTGTGTGAGCTCTGGTAAATCATCTAACTTCTCTGGGCTCTAGTTTTTACTTATTTGTAAAATGTGACGGTTGGACTAGAGGATCATTCCCTTGCAACTCCAAATCTATGGGCCTTACGAAAAGCTATTACAGTGTGAGGATGAACTAGAGGTGCTTTCTGCACTCAAATGCTTTATGAGCTAGCTAGATGAACAAGATAAACATATTTAAAAATTTAAATAATGATTATTTAGTTTGATGTTTGGTCGTATCAGTGATGTCTGACTTTTTGGGACCCTGTTTGGGGTTTTCTTGACAAAGATAGTGGAGTGGTTTGTCATTTTCTTTTAAAACTCATTTGATAAATGAGGAACTAGAATAAGCAGGATAAAGTGACTTGTCCAGAGTCACAGCTAATAAGTGTCTGAGGCTAGATCTTTGAACTTAGAAAGATGATTTTTTTTCTGATTCCAGGTCCTGTACTATATCCACTGTGCCACCTATCTGCCCCTATGCATACATATTTATCTACATTTCTGTATTTATGTATACACACTGTTTATACAATTCCTTTGACCATCCGTTTCTCACATGGTTTCATGATAGTTTCTTTATGTAATATATATTTTATGTTATATAGCATTTGTAATATATGTAACATATAATATTATTTAGAATTCATTAATATGTACTATTAGCATGTTAATATTTAATATACATTGGTATATATATATCTTTATATATATATATATATATATATATGTATATATATTCTGATTCCCAGCCCAGGACTCCATCCACTATGGTGCTAGAGATTATCTACTCTAAACTCCTAATTTTATAGTGAGAAAGGAAGGAGGGAAGGAAGGAAGGAAGGAAGGAAGGAAGGAAGGAAGGAAGGAAGGAAGGAAGGAAGGAAAAAAATAAAAAGGAGAGATGGAAGAAATGATGAAAAAAGGACAGAAGGAAGGAAGGTAGGTAGGATGGATGGAAAAAAGCATCTGTCAGGGACCCACTATCTTCCTGGTAATCTGCTAAGCACTTTACAAATATTACCTCATTGGTACTCATAACAACTCTTGGAGTGGGATGCTATTGTTATCCCTTTTTACAGATTGGAAATTGAGGAATAGAATAGGACACTTGGCTGAGGTCTTCCTGAATCCTAGTCTGGGGATCTATCTTCTATGCCAGGTTGCAATTCCTCCTATTGATGAAGATTGCCACCTGTATGGTTATTTATAATCTAAGAGAGGGCCCTAGAGAACTGAGAGATTCAGAGGTTTTCTCGTGGTTACACAGTCAGACAGATGTGTCAGAGATGATTTAAGTATGGCCTCTCTATCCTTTACTCTATGCTGTCTCATGTTGTAATTGTTATTATTACTGTTGAGCTGTTTCAATCATTCTGACTTTTCAGGACCCAATTTAGGGTTTGCTTAGCAAAGATACTGGAGAGTGGTTTCCTTCTCCATTTCATTTTACAGATGAAGAAATGGGTAAACAGGATGATGAGACCTGACCAGGTCACACAGCTAGTTAATGGCAGAGACTGGATTTGAACTTCTGACTCTAGGACCATCCCTCTATCTCCATTGTGCCACCTAGTTCTCCGAAAATAGAGGGAAGTCTTTCATGATTTTCTTCCTGGCTTATCCATCTCCTATCTGGTACAATATAGCTCATAATACCCAGAAGATTGGGAACACAATTCACAACTCAACTCCCTGGCAGGATAATGTCACCAATACCCACAAGTGCTTTGGATGGACTTGCATTTTTAATCACCATGGCTCAGGCTTAAATGACTTTGTTCACATTTTCTCCCAGGAACTACTTGCTTCTCCTCCAATCACCAGGCATCTTCCTGCTCTGTGACAGATAGAGCTCACCAACTGTTTAGCCTCTGTCCATTTAATCTGTCACAAAAGATTTGTCAAGTTGATCTCTTCCCATGCCTTTTCATGGGGCTTTCTTCCACTTGTTTTCCTCCTCTTCATCTTACTTCTTTCCTATGTTCAGAATATTATGGAATCCACACTACAGAGACTATCTAACATCACCCCATGCCCATCTTTTACCAAGGAGGACACTGGATCCCAGAGGAGCAGAGAAAAGTGGCCAAGACCACACAGATTAATTGGTGGCAGAGTAAGACTTTGGCTGAGTGTCCTATGACTTCAAGATACTGGTGCTTTTCCATTTCCCCTGATCTCACTCTCCTTTTTGTCCTTACAGAATTCAAGTCATTTCATCTTGCCACCCCCTGAGCCCACACTTGGCCCAGCTGTGAGGATTATCTCTTTATGATATCCCCATCAAGATCACACTGTGCACGTCTGCTGTTTCAGAGCACCTCCCCTTGATTTCCTCCAACATCTCATTGGATAATTGTTTTTTTCTAAGGAAAATGAATTTTCCAGATAAATGAGGCCTAGTCTTTAGGCATACAAATTTTTTCATGTCAACATTTAAATTTTTTTTAGACATCCTAAAATGCTTTATATGCTCTCTTGACTCTTTATGGAGAGAACATAAAAGGCAGCATGATATTAGGTTGAAGTCCTGGCTCTAATGTATTACACACTATGATCCTGGGCAAATTACTTGATCCCTATGGACCTCAGTTTCTGCACCTGTGAATTGGTGATAAAAATGCTCATACAATCTGCCCCCTAAAAGTTCCAAGAAGGAAGAAGTTTTATCAATTGTAAAGCATGATAATTATCACTTACTGATGTTTTTATTATTAGTAATTGAATAAATCAATTTTAGTTGTGAATTCAAGATTCAAATTTCAAAAGTAAAAGTCTATGAAACTCAAAGATATGGTAATGCATAATACTAATAATAATAATTTCCAAGTGAGATATTGTAGAGACACACTGACTGTGTAATCCTGGGTAAATTCATGACATTTCAGAACTCTGGGCAACTTTCTAAAGTGGCAGAATGCCAACCAACATTAGAGGGAGCATCCTCTTCAAAAACTTCCCTACCATGGAATTACAGACTTATTCCTTTTCCTGAATTTACCTATTTAAAGAGATGGCAAACTACAATTGCATAAAGAAATCAAAGTACCATGCATATTTGTCAGTCTTTCTTAAAAACAAAGGACTTTTTGAGTACTTAGAATAAATTAAAGGAATCACAACTAGATTATACTGTTTCCAGATAAAGGGGGTAGTAGTAAGAGACAAAGTCAAGTTTGAAGTCCAAATGCTCTGAACTTCAGATGCTGTGTCTTGCTTCCTTCCTTCTCCCTCTCTCAATTCCTCCCTCACTTCCTCCCTTCTTTCTTTCTTTCCTTCCTTCCTTCCTTCCTCCCTCCCCCCTTCCTTCCTTCCTTCCTTCCTTCCTTCTTTCCTTTCTTCCTTTCTCCCTCTTTTCCTGGGATAGAGGATAAAAGGGGAGACATGTTCTTTCATTGAAAATAGATGAAATAAATGGAAACCATTTGATCATCATGAAGTTATATTGACATGACATCATCTATACAGATGCTTGGAAACAGTTGAATTGACTTAATTTCCCTGCCTTTCCCTTCCCCTGCCCTGTAGGCAGATTCAAATCAGATCAAATATTTAACATTCACATAGAAGACACATAAATATCCTGAAAGGTGAAGATATAACTAAACATTTGTCATCTTTTCTCCTAGAATGTCAAAGATACAAAGGTCTGGAGGCATCATTTAGGTCAAGTCTCCTGATTTGACCAAAGAGAACTTTGAGGTTCAGGGAGGTTGGAGGTTAACTCACTGGGCCAAGATCACCCAAGCAATTTGTCACCGAGCTCAGACTAGAGTCCTGGCCTCCTGACTCCTGGACCAGCCTCTTTCCTTGCCTCGTTTCATTCTCATTGAATTTTTTTCTGCACTTAATATGTTTTGCTTGAATTGATTTTCTCCTTCTTTCTCATCCATTACCTTCGAGGTTATTTTCAGGTCTCTTTTTTCATCCTCTTTCATTTTGTTGACTGATTCCTCCAGTCCTTGCTGGGCCTAAGGGCACTTCCTATGGTTCACAGAATGTCAAAGTTGTAAGGTACCTTTCAGAGATCAACCAGTTCAGTCTTCTACAGAGAGGGAAACTGGGATCTGAGAGGTGCTCAAGGCCAGAAATCTGGTTAATGATCATTAACTTTGATTTATAGTCTAAGAAAAAATGGAGCTTTGGTGTCACAAGTGCTCGTGCAGATCCCAGTTCTGCTACCTGAATGAACTTAGGCAAGTCACTACCCTTTCTGGTCTCAGTTTCATCATATGAAAATTCATAGTTGTATTAAATATCCCTTATATTTCCTTTCAGTTCTAAATTGATTTTTATGCAACCAACAGCTTTCAAGTAACTGAAAGAAATAAGATGGCCCACCACTCCTTTTGTTTACCTTATCCAGGTAAAACAGAATCTTTCTCATCACCCATTATCTCCAGCCTACCAATCTATCTTTAAAAGAACATTTCCAGGAGCACATCCTTCAAGGAGAATTCAAGGATGTAGTAACTGGTGCCTATTGACTGCAGTTCTATCACTCTGACTGTATTTCTTTTCTCTGCAGAGGTCTCATTGTGTTAAATATGTCTCTTGGGGACAGTCTCTAACCTTGGGGTGGGTCAGATAATCTGCTAGGTGCTCTCAAATGGGAATCACTTGACCAGAAAGATTTAAAGTTCTTTTTTGTGGGTAAAGTGCCTTGTCAATAAAGAAAGGAAGCAGATTATTGTAGTTTAAAAATAAAAACAAACAAAGACAAAAAACAATGGTCTAGGAGCTAAGAGAGACCTGGGTCATGTGGAGGAGAGGAAGCAGCATTGGATTTCAAGTTAGAAAGCACCTGGGGTTCAGACTTGTAAAGTAGAGGGTCCTGGATCTGGAGTGAAAGGACCTGAATTCAAATCCCACATTGGATATTAATTAAGTACATGACTTAAGGCAAAATAATTTATACTCTCTGGATTTCAGTTTCCTCAACTATAAAATGAAAGGATTGGACTAGATCGGGGTGGGGAACCTCTTCTGCCAAGGGTCATTTGAATATTTATAACATCATTCACAAGCCATACAAAATTGTCAACTTAAAAATTAGTGCACTATATTGGGACAAACATTTAATTAATTCACTCCTAAAAAGCTCCTAGATTTATTGAATTTTGAGTTCCACCTGCAGTTGCCTTGGCAGTGCCAGACTAAATGATTCTGTACACCTTATACAGCCCATGGACCAGATATTCCCCATCCCTGGACTACAAGGTCTTTGATGTCACATTCAGTGCCAGGTTTGGGACTCTGGGAACCTCTCTGGACCTCAATTTTCTTTACCTATAAAAATGAGATGATTGGGGATGGCCACAAAGATCTTTAGACCAAAATCTATGACTTGGGATTCTTATTCTGATATATTAGGATACATCAGGTTCATTTTAGCCTTAGATTGTATCATTCTGAATTGATGTATTGGGAGGAGATCCTTTCTAATTTTGGGAGTGTCTGATCTGTTCTGGTCATATTGCAGAAAATTTCTTATCATTGTTCTCCCAATCCCTTTGGCAAGCTGGTGCTGGGGCTACAATGATGTTAGAAAGTGCTCCTTTTGTTTCTGTGAAAGTTTGCCTTGAAAAGAACCTTTGCTCTTGGAAGTCAGTCTTAATTTGTTGATCCTGTTTCCTGTTTTGTTTTATTTTTTTGGACAAAACCTCTTAATTATTAGTAGAGAAAATTGCCTCTGTTGATGCAGAAGGAGCACAGATTCTGAAATCTATAGTCTTATGAAGTTGCCAGAGATATGAAAAGTTTAAGTCTTAGCCAGGATCACATACTTAGTATTCATTGGAGACAAGATTTGCACCAATGTTTTCATGATCCCAAGATTTGTTCTCTCTACCCTGTAGCATACTGCTTCTGCTTTTCTCTGTTAATGGCATTACTTTTTATTCACAGGGTTTGAGACCTGTTAGTTACCCCCTACCTAGGTACCCTTGGCTCTCCCCTTCTATTCATCCTTCATAGTCAATCACTTGCCAAATCATGTTATTCCTATCCCTGTCTTTTTGCTCCTTTTGCCTTGACCCTAGCTTAACCTATTAGGACATAACTCCTAGAGTGTTAATAACTCTCCTACAAAGAATATTCTATTTCACCCTTGCACCACTTCAAGAGATATGATATCCACCAAAACTCATAAATCAACAGTCAGTATGGCATAGGGGAAGAAAGATGAATCTAGAGTCAAAGAATCTAGGTTTGAATCCTGAATCTGCCACTTCTTGGTTGTCTGGTCTTGATCACATCACTTTCCTTCCCTGAGACTCTATTTCCTTTCCCAAAATAGGGAGGGGGTGAAGAGTTGGACTGGATTAAGGTTCATTTTAGCCTTAGATTCTAGAATCCTAAAAAATCATGATGTGATATCTATGTACATATGTACATACAGAAATGTATATATTAGCACATATGAATGTGTTTTCATGTGTAAATATAATTATATATATATATAAAACTATATAGAGACATAGATATAGTTATATATATGTAAGGTTATCCCAAAGATGATCATACCCATGATTATTGACCTTATTGAATGGCTTTGCTATTATGAACTAAACTAAAGAGGATGAGAGTTATGTCTAATAATAATTATTATTTAATAATATAGTTATTCCTTCCACATTGAAACTTTCCTCATCATGGTTTTTAAACATTGTAGACTAGCATTAGAAATTAAATGGGAATTTTGATGGAGTATTGTAGAAGCTGCAGGTGATACATGAAGGACAGCAGATGACAGAAAGTCTGTGATCAAATAGTTCACCTAAATTTTACAATAAGTACTAAAATGTTCCATAAAAGAAAAAGAAAAAAAATTACTTCTTTTGTGGTATGAAGAGTCAAAAATTTTTGCATAGATTTTCCAGATCATGGAGGTGTCATGCCCCTAACTGCCATGTTGAAGAAGGGAGAACTGTAATAATAGCTAGCATGTATAAAAAATTTTAAGATTTTTCCAAACATTTTATAAATATTATTACCTCATTCAATTTTCCAGTTGTTCATAGAGGTCACAGAGAGCTATTGGATTTGATTGAATCCAAGACGGGGTAGGGGTGGTATTGTCAGAAAAAATTTAGGAAAATCATTTTGGTAGCTGTGTAGAAGATGGATTAGCATGAGGAGAATTGAATTAGGGTGAACAATCCAAAGGCTATAGTAATGGTCCAGATGAGAAATGATATATGCAGGCTGCTGGGTTAGAGAAATAAAAGGATTTATGGAGATGTTGAAGGGGAAGAAATCACAAAATTTGACAACTGATTATATATGTGGGCTAAACAAGAGAAAAGAGTTAAGGGTGCCATTATGGTTGCTAACCCAGGTGACTTGAAGATGCTAGTTCTCTTGACAGCAGATTTTCAGAAGAGGTGAAGATTTAGGAGAAAAGTTAGTAAAATCTATTTAAAACATGTTTAGCTTGAGATGAAGTAAGAAATGAATGAAAACCTTTTATTATAAAGCACTGTCCTATGTGTGTTAGGATAATATATATATATATATATATATATATATATATATATATATATATATATGTACACAAAGAATTTTGCCCTCAAGAAACTTGCATTCTGACAGGAAAGACAACTCACTAAGCAGAGCAAGGACCAGAAAAGTGCCTAGGATGATGGGTAGGGTCCTAGAGGAGCTGATTCCTATACTCTCTCCAGGAGCAAAAGGAAAGTTGACTTAATTGTGATTCATACTTTCAGATGGGAAGGGGGGGGGGGTTGTTGTTGCTCTTATTCATCTGTTTTTGAAGAGGACCAATGACATCGGGAGGTGAGACAGAGCTGCACAGTCATCAGCCTCACTCTTTCTTTCTGAGTCACTGAAATCCACTGGCAAGATAAAAGTCAATACAATATGGCCTAGCATGCAGTGCATGACCTTGTCATCTTTGATACCTGATCAAGCTCTCAATGTTCCATGGTACCAGCTTTTGCTGCCTATATGATTATTGAGTCTTCACATACTTGGGGTAGGCTTACCAATGGTTTGAGACCTCTTGGTTACCCTCACCCTAGCTTAACTTGTCTTCTGAGATGCTTTTATTACGGTATGGCCACTGTGCATGCTACTTTGGGGGTAAAGTAGTGGGCAAGAATATGGAGGAAATATCTAGAATTGTAAGTGAAGGGAAACGTGGCTGGGTCTGAGAGATAGTCATCTATCAAGAGAGTGGGGTCCCAGGGTGAAAGTTTCTCTAGAGTGAACTGGTAGCAAGGCTATGGAGGAGATTGTCAAAGAGTTGGGAGAATGATTCCAGGGTATTCACTTCAAAATATACAATAAGTAGTTGGTGGTAAGAGAACTGGAGATCAAGAGATTAACTCAGGGGCAGGTAGGTGGCACAGTGGATAGAGCACCAGTCCTGGAGTCAGGAGGACCTGAGTTCAAATCCGACATCAGACACTTAAAAATTACCTAGCTGTTGACCTTGGACAAGTCACTTAACCTCATTGCCTTGCAAAAAAACCCTAAAATAAAGAGATTAACTAGATAGATTTGAGGATCATCTACATAGATATAATCATTAAAACTATAGAAGCTGATGAGACCACCAGATAAGACAGTATGAAAGAAAAAGAGAAGAGGACCCAGGATAGAATCTTAGGGGGATATTAACAGTTGGTAGCTGTGACATTAATGAAGATCCAGTAAAAAGAAAGGGAAGTAGTAGTCTGACAGGTAAGAGATCAAGAAAAAGTAATCATTTTTTTGTTTCTATCCTCAGTTGAAATGGAAAGCAGACTAACCCCTTTGGCATGTTTAAAGCTACCATTTGTTGCCTAAATGAACTCATTACCTTTGCTATTCCTCTGACCACTGCAGGAGGCCCAATATTCTCCAGAAATTTTGATCAAGACATACATTTGCTTTTCCCATGGATTTTTCCTCCTTATTTCCTTAGCAAGGCCAGGGCCCATTGCAAGGTGCCAGTGACAAAATGATTCATTATCGTCTACCTGTCCACCTTTCTTTAATTGTGAGAGCTCTTCAAATCTCCTGCTTGTTTGCTGCCCGGGTTTTTGGATTTTTTTCTCCATTCTCTTGTACCCAATCTGAGTCACATCTCTCCATTAGGAAGGCCTTTAGCAGGAGATGTACTGGGGGATCGATGTATCTAATTCATCTGGTAGATATTTAGCTCATTAAACAGCGATAGATCTAAACAGAAAAATGAAACAGCTCACATCATTAGAGCTAAATATGTTTCCTTCTTTGTCTTAGTTTTATTTTCCAAAGTGAAATGCAGAGAGATCTGCATAATGAGACACTCATTGCTAGAGCAGGGAAAAAGTACTGAAAGCATTGAGGCAAAGAGAGATAAAAGGATATTGGATCCAAGCAATATCCTTCCTTGCAGGAAGAGTGGTGTTGAATCCATATTTCTGCATAATAAGCTGTACTGTGGGCCACCAAACTTTCTTTTTGTGGTGGTAAGGAACCTATTTCACTTGGTGAGAACTGCTTGAAAAGGACCTTTTGTGACAGAAGTGTCTCAGATTGTGGATCCCATTCCCAAGAAGACTCTCCAAATTGATGACTGCCCCAGTGGCTGTCCATGCTTCCAGATAGTTCATGCTGCTTCAAAGGTCAAATTCCTTTCACAAAATCACAGAACTTTAGAGCTGAGAGAGATCAGTTTGAAACCATTTCAAACATCCAGTTCAAAATGTAGACATTTTAGTGACGTAGAATTGGAGATCAGGAGAGATACTAGAGGTGGAAAGATAGATCTGTGAACAGCGTACAGATATGATCATGGAACCTCTGATAGCTTGTGATATCATCAAAAGAGACATTGGTAAAAAACAAAACAAACAAACAAAAAAAACAGGGTTGGCTAGGTGGCCCAGTGGATAAAGCACCGGCCCTAGAGTCCGGAGTCCCTGAGTTCAAATCCAGTCTCAGACACTTAATAATTACCTAGCTGTGTGGCCTTGGGCATGTCACTTAACCCCATTTGCCTTGCAAAAACCTAAAAAACAAAACAAAACAAAACAAAAGAGACTTTGGGAGGGGGAGGTCTCTACTGTAAGGTCCCCAATGAGAGATCATCTTGCTTCTGCTGAAAGACTTCTAAAGAATGGGAACCCATCATTTCCAGACACTGTTCTACTTTGGGATTGCCCTAATTGTGAAGAAGTTATTTTTCTTGACATCAAACCAATAAATCTCTTTGTCATTTTCTCCCTTCACTCCTAGTTTTCTTCTCTCAAACTAAACAGTACAAATTTAAAGTCACTTCCATTCAGCAGCCCCTCATATCCTTGAAGCCATGTATTATGTACTTTACCTTTCCTGAATCTTCTCTAGGCTACATACTATCCTTTATTTCAGATCTATCAAGCAATTTGAATATGCTATAGAGTCAATGCCTTTCATCAGCATGGTTTGCCATTGCTGTATTCTCCCTTTTTATCACTATACTCTCTACTATTTAAACAATAGCACCCAAAATGGTACTCATGCTCCAGATGTGGTCTTAATGCAAGGGTGGAATACAATAGAATGAACATTTCCTTATTCTTAGAAGCTGTGCTTCTTTCTATGTACTTCAGGATTTTATTGTATTTTTTTGACTGCTATAAAAATCCCTTTAATCCCTTCTAGCTTTGTAGCTTTCACCCAGATCACAATATTCTGGAATCAGGCTAATTTTAAGGTCAACATTGTTCATGTTGTGCACAGGACTATTTTCCATTACTGTGGTTAATATAATGATTTATAAAGGTCTCATCTGAGCCCATGGCTTATTCTGGCATCATATGTCTCCAGAACACTGCTGATGACTCTAAACCGTTCTCCCATGAAAACAAGGAAGAAAACAAAAATTCTTTCCAAACCTGTCTTGTTTTGAGCTTTCAAGAACCAGCATGGTAGGATGATAATCTCTAGATTTAAAATCAGAAGATTTGTGTTTGAACCCTGATGCATAATTATTCTCTGTGTGAACTAAATATCACTTCTCTAAGCCTATTTTCTTGATGGCAAAGTGGGAATAATGAAACCAGTACCCTCCTCTTCACAGGGTTATTGTGAACAAAATGCTTCATGAATTACTGTTATGGTTCTACATTTGTATTATTTTTACTTTATTGTTGATATTATTAAATGTGAATTATTATTTTTATTAATTGGATTTTTCTAATTAATAATTAAATAGAAAATTGACCTGTTGGCTCATGCTCCCTCAAATTCCAAATCCCCTTATACACATTCTCAACATTCCAAATACATTTATAAATACATATGGGTGCATCTCAAAATTTCCACTGTCAATATGCATCCTAATATTCCAAATCCATCTATTTATCTTTCAACTTCCAAAATCTATTCTCAATTTGAACACCAAGATTATCTATTTCAGGGCCCAGATCAATGGTCGCTATAGAGGTTGGGTCTGATTCCAGTGCCCTGTTCAGGTTTGATGTTAGGACCAAATAAGAAAGCACTTATGAGTCTTTGAACAACTAACAAAAAAGCCAACTTAGCTTTAACATAGAAAGGCTATGCAATAAAGTTCTTGTTAGCAGTGCTGGTTTTTGTCCTTTGTTATTGAGGAAGACCAGAATGACATACTATGTTAGAGAAAACATACAGTGTGTACAGTGTACAGTGTGGCTCAGCAGACCAATATGGGCTCAGAGTGCTCTACCATGAAGTTTTTGTACATTTTTTGTGCTAGGTTATAATGGCTAGTGTAGTCTTTAGACATCCACCAAGTCAGAGAAGTCCCAACATGAGTGGGATCTTTTATGTCCCTAGGTGACCAGGAAGGCATAGCAATACAACTAAAGCTCCCCAAGAAATTGTGTCAAGGGAAGGATAGCTTGAGCCTTGCCCCACTCTTGGACAGATCAAATACTGCTATGCTACCTTTTCTGAATCCTTATTGGGGAGAAGAGAACCCTGGTAGATGCTGGTCTCATCATAGGCCCCATTATTTATCTAGTTGAATGATTCATTAAAAATTCAGGGTGAAACCTACTTAGAAATTTTAAGGATTTATTTCACATCTAATTCTATAAGCCTTCATTAAAATACTTATTAACCATGCACCGTACAAGTCTTAGGTCAAGAGCAAAACAATCCTTGGCCTCAAGGAACTTTTACTGTATTCTACTGGGGGAAAATAGGCTCATGGATAAATAAATACCAAATAAAAATGCATTAATTTCCAGTGATGGAATACTAGCCAATTGGGAATGTTAGTCTAGGATTCCAAACTTGAGTTAAGTTATGAAAGTACGTAGAGATTCTGGTAAAAAAGAGATGACAGCAGTGAGGCATAGGGGACAGATTTTCAAGAGAAAAGAGATGGAAGATAAGATGTTGTCTATAGGGAGCAACAAGCAGATCATTTTGGCTAGAATTTAAGATTTCACGAGGGAGAGAAATGTTTATTTAGTGTGGAAAGGAAGGTTGGAGTCACTGTGAGGAGCTTTCCAAAGCAAACAGAAATTGTAATTTTTGTCTTAGGGGCAAGAAGAAAGGTCAGTAGAGCTTCCTGAATATGAGAATGACATGATCAGAAATTTGCTTTTTGCAATAAATTCACATGAATGACCTTAGGCATGTCACCTTGCCTCCCATGGTCTGTTTCCCTCCTTTGTAATTAATGAGGTTGGAGAAATGATTTTAGAAGTCTCTTCTGGATGTGACATTCTTTGGTTCATTGTAACTGAATTTCAACATCCTTAGTAATCATACTAGAAAATAGGCAGTGACAGTTGTAACTCTATCAGCCATTAATTCTACTGGGAGACTCCTCAGATTCCTGGTCCAGAAGGACATTTGTTATCTCTTTGAGGAAAGAGATAATAAGGGAAAGAAAGAAAAGAAGTGAAAGAAGTATAACCAGGTAAGAGAACTGAATCAAGAAATCATGGAGAGTGAAACTTGATTTCTAAATTTTGACAGAGATTTTGCCTCCATTTCTGTTTCTGTTTCTAAGAGAGATGGTAAACTACACGTGAGGAATGAAGGCAACAGTTTAAGAACTGTCTAAGTGTTCATTTTTGGGCAGTAAGGTGGTACAGTGGATAATGCTGAGTCCAGAGACAGGGAAGACTCATTTTTCTGAGTTCAAATCTCGTTTCAGACACTTATTAGCTGTGGGAGTCTGGTCAACTCACCTCACCCTATTAGACTTCTTTCCTCATCTGTCAAATGAAGTGAGAAGCAAATTCATACCACTCCAATATCTTTGCCAAGAAAACACCAAAGTGGATCACAAAGAGTCAAGACACAACTGAAATTACTCAACAACCAAGTGTTCAGTTATTTTGCTTAACTGCACATATTTGTTCAAAGGAAGAGTTCAATGACTAGGGGAGGGGTAAAGTTTGATCATTCAGAAGTAGGAATGATATGTTAAAAAAAGTTCAATATGATGTTTAAAAAAAGAAAGAAAATTACTGGATAATAGGAGGCTTTCCCAGGCTCACAGAATCTTCAGCTCTGTCTCTAGTCTTCAATCAGTGCTGTGAGATTTCAGAAGTACACACACACACACACACACACACACACACACACACACTCTCTCTGAGGCTCATTTCTGTGGTCTCTAGCAATGAAGTCACCACCTCTTTCTATTGTGGAATTATTCAACCATCAAATCAATTTCATTGTCCAGAGCTTTCTCAGCCTATATTCCCCTTTCTTAATTCCATCTCCTTTGCCCAAATGATAGCTATCTGTTGCATTCTTGAATAATTTCCTTCCTCCTGCCAAATCTAATGCTTTGTATTCCTTAAACATCTATTCTTACATGTTAGAACTACTTCACAACATTTTTCATCCAGTGCCTAACATTTCAGGCCAAATAGGAGAGCAAGATTCCATTGGTTTTGTATTTCAGAACTTTGTCAGGACAAGGTTAATACTTCAAGGGGCATATATAGATATATTTTTATTTTAGGCTATAAATAGAGGCCTACAGGATGAAGAAATCATAAAAATAATGATAAGAACTAGCATTTATATAACACTTTAAAGTTTCCAAAACACTTGACACATTCTATCTCTTTTTATCCTCACAACAACTTTGAGAAGCAGGGCTATTATTATATCCATTTTGCAGATGGGGAAACTGAGGCAGAAAGAGGTCAGGATCACATAACTAGTTAGTATCTGAAGCTGAATTGTACACCAGCATTCTATTCAGCTGCATTTCTCTTCTCACTTTTCTCTCCTACATCTAGTCTTCCTCTTTCCTAATCATCTATCCAGTAATCCTTCCCAAATCATTGCTGCATTTGGAATCCTGAGATCAAGATGTCAATGCCAGCTCTCTACTGAAAAAGCTCTGATGGCAAGTCACTCAAGTGAACCTCAGTCTCCTTATTTGTAAAATGAAATAATACACTACTTATAATACTACTATTTATTTATAAAGCAAATGCTTTATAAATCTCCTGTCATTCATCAAGGTTGCTAAATGTAGGTGAAGTGTCTGGCAAATTTTAAAGCTTTAGAAATCTCAGTTAGTAATAGTAGTTAGTAATTACTGAGATAGTAATCAGAGATCCATTTCTGAATCTACAGTTCTGGACTCCAAGTTTCCAATGTTGACCACTCATCAGAGCAACTCCCTGACATGGGCTCATTCCTCCTATTAGCCAGGATTTCCATATGAAAGGAACTGACTTTGAATCTGTGATTTCAGTGAGAAAACTCCTTCTACCAGAGAAAATTAGGTCCTTTTGTGCAGCTTCAGTCCTTAGAACCTGACTGGAGGATTAGGAAATTGTGATTTGCTCAGTCTCACTCAGACACTCTGTGTTGGAGACAGGATTTGAACTTAGGTCTTCATGGCTTTGAAGTTCAGAATTGTGAGCTGGAAGAAGTCATTGATTGCAATCATCTAATACCCTCATTTTATGAGTGAGGACATTGAGGAGTTTTTCTAATGGTCTCACATAGAAACTTGTATTTGGAAAGAGAACTTTTTTTTGGTAATGGCGGCAAGTGTTTTTAAAAACCCTCCCACCCCCACCCCCCACCCCCCACCCCCAAATACTTATAAATACTCAGACATAATATATATATATATATATATATATATATATATATATATATATATGTACAAAACATTTAAATATATGCACATATAAGTGAGTATAATATGTGATGCTGCTGATGTTTGCCCTTCATTCTGGAAGAAGACTATGACATCAGGGGAGATGGTGTCAAGCACATGAATTGGATTTGAGTGGGTGTGTGTGTGGGGGGGTTGTGTTAGATCACCAATCTCACCTTCTCCTCTGGAACCATCTGGACCCAGGAACCAGATCTAAATCAGGACAACTGGGGATGACCCTGGATGGGGAGCAATCAAGGTTAAGGGACTTGCCCAAGGTCAGAGTTAAGTGACTTGCTCAAGGTTACACAGCTAATAAGTGTCAAGTGTCTGAGACTGGATTTGAAATCCTGTTCTCCTGACTCCAAAGCCAGGGCTCTATCCACTGTACCACCTAGTTTCTTCTTTTTTTTAGTGAGGTAAAGGGGTTAAGTGACTTGTCCAAGGTTTCACACAGCTAGTAAGTATCAAGTATCTGAGGTTGGACTCTTGGTCCTAATTCCAAGACCTGTGCTCTATCCTCTGTGCCACCTAGCTGCCTTTTCTTTTTTCTTTTTTGTGAGACAATGGTAAGTCTTAATGGTAAGTAATATTAAGTATCAAATCCTTGAGACTGGATTTGAACTCAGATCCTCCTGACTCCAGGACCAGGCTCTATCCATTGTGCCACCTAGCTATCTTGAGTATCGTATGTATCTATGATCCATATTTTATGATCACAGTTATTTATATATATATATAATCTTACATATGTGTATTTATGTATATAAGCACATTTATATATACAATGTATTTATTATAAATATATAATCTTACACATGTCTATGTATACAAATATATATGTGGACAATATATTATTTATGTATGAATATATGACCTATATGTCTATGTATACAGATGCTTGTATATATGCACAATATATTTATTCACATATGTACATATTATCTTACACATGTCTATTTATGTACATAAATATATATGTGGCAATATATGATCTATATATAGATGCTCATATATATGTACAATATATGTATTTACATATAAACATATTATCTTAATCCTATTTGTGCATGCAAATACATATATGCATGTACAATCTATTGATACATAAATATATTATCTTACATATGTCTAGTTATGTATAGAAGTGCATGTATATGTGTACAATATATTTATTTATATAGAAACATAATATAGAAAATATATTATCAAATATATGTAATGAATGTTTCTATATAATATAAACTATGTATATAATAAGATATAGATACACAGTGAATATAGCCATGGCATTTTAAGTAAACTTATTTCTTTATTCTATATTAATTGTATTATATATTATTTTAATAAATATGAATATAAGACTATGCACCCCCTCCAAACATATTTCTGTATGACTATAAGCTATTACCATTTGACTTTTTGGAGTCAAACATCAATATAGGCTTTAGCTAATAGAAAACCCTTTTCATGCCATTCATTTCCAACTCTGAGAAGGACCAGCTGCTTCCCTCCATAGGGGTTGGTGGGCCAGGGCTTCTAGTGAGTGCCAGGAAAGAAATAGAGACAGCAGATAATGAAAAAGCAGCATCGAGGCCCCACATTGGCCCTAGGTTTCCCGGCCTGCCTCCCATCCTGGCTTTTTATTTCTCTTGCATAAGCAGGTCAGTGACTGGAAATTCTCTCCCATGCCTGGCAGATCACTTTGAAATTCCAAATCACCCCTCAGCCTTGGACACCCCAGCAGCTTGTCAGGTCTCCCAGTAGTGCCATTTGAATCTCCATGAATAAGTAATAGAGTCTGCCTTGGGACTTTTGATAATCCACTCCTGCCAAGCCAAGCTTGGAGGGGAGTGGAGGTTGAAACTTTGCTCCTTCAAGTCTTTTGTTGGCCCAGACAGTTCATTTGAATACAAAGATGCAATAGAATCACATTAAAATAATGTCCAGGCTGGGAGACCCGGGGATAAAAGGAAGGAAATTGCCCTATTCTTTATGCAGGCTCTTACTACCCAGCTGACAATTCTTGGATAACTTGGGGGAACAAGCTATTAGGAAAACAAGTGGGTGATATTTCACCAGGCCTTCTGCTTCCCTTGGTCATTATTGTTAGGAACACAGGGGACTGCTCTAATCATACTGCACACAGTCAATGTATGTTGTATTTTCCATAGTATTGAATTTTCATAATTGTTCCACAGGACACATGCTGTTCAGATTGGATAAATGGGTAGACAAATCAGCAAAATAAGGATATAGTACAATGAATGGACCATCTCTTCCAGTGGCTCTTCCAAGGGTGTGCCCAAGTGATGCTCAGAACATCTCTCTTCTAAGGTCATTTGGAAAGGGCCTTCCATGTCAAGAATGTATTCATTTCTCAGAGGAGGAAACTGAGGCCCAGGAAAGCTGTGCCCCTAGAACGTCGACCCACTCCTGTGACCTTCTCACAATGAAACATCTTTCCAGCCACCTTCTCCCATTGGTCAATTCCTCCAGAGGTCTCCATTTTGGGAAAGGTTTCAGATTGGTATTATGGAAGAAATCTCATCTCTTTTAGGTCATGTGATAGGTTACTGTTGCTCAATAAATCTACCACAATACAGAAATGATAGAGATTAAAAACCCAGTTTCTATTAGCACAACTTCAGAAAGTAGAAAACATCTCTGAACATAAATTAAGATTTTTAATGAGTTTTTTAATAGACAAAAGTTATGTCAGAGAGAAAGAGAAATAATTTTTTTTTTTTAACATTGGGTAATCTCACAATCTCACTCATTCTCTTAGACCAGGAGTGGGAACTTTTTTCTTTTTTTTCTTTGCTTTTCTTTTTTCTTTTTCTTTCCTTTTCTTTTTTCCTTTCCTTTCCTTTCCTTTCCTTTCCTTTCCTTTCCTTTCCTTCCCTTTCCTTCCCTTCCCTTCCCTTCCCTTCCCTTCCCTTCCCTTCCCTTCCCTTCCCTTCCCTTCCCTTCCCTTCCCTTCCCTTCCCTTCCCTTCCCTTCCCTTTCCTTTCCTTTCCTTTTCCTTCTTTCTTCTTTTTTTTTTTTTGCCAAGGGTCATTTGGATATTTATAACATCATTCCCAGTTTTGAATAGAAAAAAAGAAAGCTATATTTTGTTCAAACATTTAATTAATTCACTCCTCAAAAACTCCTGGATTTATTGAACTTCAAGTCCCACCTGCAGTTTCCATAGCAGCACCAGACCAAATGATTTCAATGGACCTTATTCTGCTGGTGACTGGGATGTTTCTTCCCCTTGTTTCAGTTCATAAAAGTTGAACAAACTTAATTGAACAGGATTAATACCTCTTGTACCCGCTAAGGAAACAGACCTAACTAACTAAACAGATTCTTTAGGGAAACTAAGTCAGGTTACAAATTGTGAAAATTAATAGGTTTTACAAACTACATTTTTGGTTAAAGTCTGTTGTTATCTCTCAAAAATAATGTTATCTCTCCATTTGTCAGTTGTCTTAACAATCAGAGAAAACTTAGCTGGTTATCACTATGAGTCACATAAGTTCCTGTCATTTAAACATTAAATCAGGAAGGAGGTAACTAGTCATCTTCATTTATACCTTGCTTTAAATATACATGACAAGTTAACAATGCCTAAGGATGACATTTTTAATGATCTCATGTATAACCTGATAGTCTGGTCACCAAACGGTTTTTGAGTCCTTGTTTAAATACATCCCCTTTCCTTTCTCTTGACATAGTCATATAATTGCTACCACCTATGGGTTCTGCAAATCTTAGAGAATAGACTTCATATCTAGCTGATAGTACTGTTACTTTATTTTAGCCCCAAATTATTTGTTTTTACAAAAATTAAACCATATTTATAGTGTTCCCAGCAAGCTTCTTAAGAGGGGAAATTTATAGGTCTCTGAGATGACTACAGTTAGATCTACAGGAGTGAAATCCTTCTAAATAAGGCAAGTTAAAGCTTTTTGAGAAGCCTTGGTTCCCTTATTGACTTCTTATCTGAGGAATGTTTGATGTCTTAAGTAAAATTTCATATCCCATGCAACATGTTTCAACTAGGTCAATAACCTCCCAACTAGAAGCTTTGATCCCCTTATAAAGGAAATAAAAATTTAAAATTCTCACAACCTTGGACAACATTCATTTCCCTTCTGGCTGTGCTCCAGATTTTCTGACCATCAACAGCTCCCTTTTGGGAGGGTCTTTCCTCATTAAAATGTAATCCCCTTGATGGTAGGAAATGGATCTTTTTGCTTGTATTTGTTGTACTGCTCTGAGCCCCAAGCCTGGCTTAATAGTAATAAATAAAGCTAGTTGCTTTGCTGTGCCAGAAAGATTAAATTACTTGCCTAGGGTCATGTAGCTAGAGTCTATGGAGACAAAGGCCTTCCAGATTTTGAATGATCTAATTCAATTCTCTCATTTTCCAGAGGAATAAATTTTGGGCAGAAAAGGTTAAGTCTTTAATAAAGGTCATTCAGGTGGTTGAACTGTTGAAAAGAATGTAACTGATAAGAAATAACTTCAAGGAGGAAAGGATTTCAATCCTTAATTCAAAACAGCACCATGCTTTATTCAGGACTTCAGTTTGTCAAGAAAGGCTACTAAACATATTGGACAACTAACAGGAGTTTTGAATAGAAAGACCTGTGTTCAGATCCTTAGAAACATATAATGCATGAGTTTGGGCAAGTGTTCCTAGACAGCTATCTAAACACTTTATAGAGGACTTGGTAATCAGCATTAGGGGAATGAGTTTCTATAATGGCAGTTCACAAAAAAAAAAGTTTTGTAAGATACTTTAATCAATCAACAAAGTCTTATGCTCAGTGTTGGGGTACACACAACATAAAAGAATTCATCCTTCTCCTTAAGGAATTCACATTCTATTGGGAATACAAATGTGCACATATAAATATGATAGATTTTGGAGATGAGGGCACTAGTAGTTTTGATTTGATGTAGTACTTTCCTTAATGTAGGAAATTGAGTAGTGCAGTGGATGGAGCATTAGGCCTGGAGCCATGAAGACCTGAGTTCAAATCCAGCTTCAAACAATTAGTAGCTGTGTGACTCTGACAAGTCACTGAACCTCTGTTTACCTCAGTTTTCCTCAGTGGGTTAATTGTAGTGCCTACCTTCCAGGGTTTTTGTGATGCGCATGAGATAATACTTATAAAGTGCTTATTCCAGGGTCTGCAGTATACCAGGCGGCATGTAAATGTTTATTTTCTTCCCCCTCCCCTTCCCTCCTCATAGTCCAATGAGCTTAGAAGAACAAGTAGCATTTTTTTTTCTCCTTTACAAGCCTGGAAACCAAGGTTCAGGGCTCATAAGTCAATCCCAATATTTCACTAGGTAGAAGTCAAAGACCAGATCCACCTGGCTAAGAAAAGGCAATGCAGTTCCAGGGTCCTGGAATTCTTATATTGTAATCCAATGAGCTTTGCCACCATACTTCTGTTTTTAACATCATGAATGGAATGGTCAGAGTAGAAATGAGGGGACCGAGGGGCACTCACGTTCTTTACTTACTGAGCAGGAGACTATTGGTGGCATGAGAGGGACCCTCTTAAGAGGGGAGAATTCCATTGCCAGGTCATCTTCTCATTGCCATGTCAAACCAGATAGATCAGAAGTTCCTAGATTAAGAGCTTTCAAGCATCTTAGAGCTCATTGCTGGCTGGCCTTGCATATTCTGTGGGTATCTGATGCCCATCCCACTGTTACCTAGATAAAGAGCTCCCATTATGGGACATCTGGAACCTCTTCACCAAAAGCTATCTTAATAGAAGGGGAGATTGGCACTCCCATGTAGTATATTTTGATATTCAAATAAAGACACTTTAAGTTGGCATGCCAAAGGCTATCCCACCAAAATGGGGTACTGAGATATAAATCCAATGAGATGATAGAAATTACCTCAACTCCTCCCTTAGCTCTTTCTCAGCACATCCTCCATGTGCTGTTCCTCCATAGTGCCCCATCCTTCTAGGCTGCTACTGTTATCAGTCTAGTTGTAACATCTTGCAGTTGCCCCTAATTTCTTTATGGTGCTCTCTCCTTATGATGTTTAACTACTGATGGTTGTTGCTGCTGATCAGACCAGTTGCAACACTCTTGTAACTATCCTCATATTTCTTCTTTGCTTGTAACCTTTACTCTCTCTCTCTCTCTCTCTCTCTCTCTCTCTCTCTCTCTCTCTCATTCACTCTCTGCCTCTCTCTCTGTCTCTCTCTGTCTCTGTCTCTCAGACTCTGTCTCTCAGCTTTTGCTGGATTTCCTTAAGAAGTCTAGCCCTTATCACTGCTTAATTTATTAACTTCGTTACTTATTTCTTTAATAGCCATACTAATATATAATAAACTTTCACACTTCCAAGTCAGTCAAGAGTTCATGGGTGGAATTCATTCCCAACTTTCTAAAGAATCTAGTACGTTTTCTTACCTTCAATACCTACAGTATACAAGAACTATAAAAGGCATTGAAGATACAAGGTTCTAGGGGACACTCTCTCCCCCAAAAGGAAATACTCCATATGAATTCATGTCTCAAAGATTTATATCTTACTAAGAGAAATACAACAAATAAGAAACTAACTACAAAAGTTATTCAAGGCAATACTGTTTCTGGCCTTTAAAGAACAAAATGCAACAATATGACTTTTTTAAATCAAATTTCTACCACAATAGTTTTTTTCCAGATAATAGAATTTTGCCTATTTAAATACCAAAACTTTTTTTCATCTTATCACTTTGGATAGAAAACTTCTTAAAATATATCGCACCTCTTATTTCCTCAACAGATTACACTGAGTATTATTTAATCTTCTCTTAATTACAGAATGGTAAAGTAGAAAAAAATGTTTTGACATCAAAAGACATTGGTTTGTGTACTGATTCTATTTTTCAGCTGTGTGTATAGCACAGCATCTCTGGCTCTAAATCTAGGCTCATTATAATAATTAATTATTATTATAAGACATGGTGGGCTCTTGAGTTATGTAGGGTTTAGGATGGAAGGTTGCAGTAAGTCACATTCATTTGGGAAGGAGAGAATACAAAAGCCACAGGACAATATGAGCTTGTTCCACCATGATAGTTGAAGAGTAGGATGTGTTCATCTGGGGTGTGACAGCTGGATGCCAAGAAGTGCCTTCTGGTCATTTTCTATTTTTGTTCATTTTTATTTAGAACTAGGTGCTAAACTCAGCTGTTTGCATCCTTCTGAAGGAAGACAAGTACAGCCAGCACCCTCTACATTTTGGCACTCTGGGAAAAAGCTCTTATTGCACTTTCCTAGTTATGCCTGCATTAAAAGTTCATCTGTTTTGGTCTTAAAATATTTATTTTTGTGGAAACTGAGGCCCATAGAAAGGAAATTACTCATCCAAGGGTACTGCAGAGTTAGAATTTATTTTAATCCCTTTTCAGTCCTCTTTCTTTATATTAAGTTGACCTGCATGTCCCTACATTGCTGTGTAATTCTTCTGGCTGCTTTGTAAAGCTTTTCAAAGTCAAAAGCTTTTCCCACCAAAGCACATGGAGCTTATTTTCTTTCAAAAAAAAGTTTTAGCCTTAACCTTAGTCCAACCTTTATTGCAAAATTTCAACCAAATTCAAATCAAATGTACATTAAAAAAATGAAGTTTGATGTTACAAGTCTTTCAGCTCTTTGTTTTTGATCCTGCTCCCCCAATCTGGGTTTAGATTGGAGTGGGAGGGTCAAATAAAGGTTGAGATTTCCATGATTTCCTTTTCTCAGATCTGGTTTTTCCATATTCTTGGGAGAATCATCCTCTTACTCCTTAACATCACCTATGCTCCTTCCATCAGTCTTCCCAGTTGTATCCCAAGTCAGGAGTAATAACTCTAATCAACTTGGAGCTTATATCTAATTGTACATACCACATTGGGGAAATTCAAATGTTGGAGAATTTATTTCATTGTAGTAGCCTTTGAGCCTTTGGTCAAGGACGAGTTCTGCCTGAGAAAGCACCTATTCTACTCCCCCTACAAGAAGAAACTTGAGACTTATTGTCTAAGATAGATATCACCTCAAGTATTCTTATTTTTGGTTCGGAGGTGGTCATGGTGCATTCACTTTCCAATGCTCTAGGCTAGATATCAAACTGGATGTCTCAGATGTGGCCTGAACCAGATTAAAATGTAATTGGTAAATATTTAACAAAATGAATGAAAATAAAACAAAACAATAATATTCCATTTTAAAATGAAATCAACATGTGGTCCAGAGAATCACAATATATGGATTAGTGGCCTCATTTCTATTTGAGTTTGACTGTACTACACCTTGGGAAACTCTCTAAGACAAGAAGGTGTTGACCTGCACTGATGAAGAGACTTCCCTTAACTGGGAGTATTCTTTAATCAGGGAAAATACAGATCCAATCTTTATCCTATTTCTCTGGATATTCTTCTATTGTCTGGATGGGTTTGACCCACTGTCTCGTTGACCTCCAGCTTCTGTGCATTGCCAGGCTCCTAATTGTCTGGGTCTAATTTCCCATCCTTTCTTCTTGGTTCCCCATTGTCTACATTTGGTATGTTAGCAAGAAGTGTCTGTCTCCTGAGCTATCAAGTCTTGTGTTCTTATAGATCATTCCCCTTTAATTATGGCATCTTTTCTGCAAATGGGGAAATTTGACTCAATTATCTCTGGGTCTCCTCCGACTAAAGGCAACTTGATGGGATCCAAAGAACATCAGATTGAGGTCAGTAGAACCTATTCTAAATTCTCTTTCTACCACTTACAAGGTATATATCACCAGAGTGAGTTTTTTTGCCTTGTTTTCTTAGAGATTTTCTCATCTGCCAAATGGCGGCGATGATATTTTCACTATCCATCTCACAGGACTCTTGAGAGGAAAGTGCAAGGCTAAACAATAATGTACTATGTATGCGTGACTTGTTCTTCTTGCTGCTATTATTACGAGACTTGCTCTTAAAAATGCTGCAGTTCTGTGATTCCATGATCAGAGTCCATTAGGACTAGAAAATATCTACCCTCCTATGCCATTTATTCTAAAGCAATACCATCCAAGCTTTGTGGCTTACATATATTATAATAATGGGGGTAGAATCGAGTATATGAAGTATGTCCACTTCAGCTCTCACTCTAAGAAGATTCGTGAGATAATGGAGGGTCATATTTGCTATTGGCGAGGTTTTGATCAGCTTCATTTTGGAAAGAGACCATTTACTAGAGCAGTTTGTGATCATTCGTGGGAGACAGCCCTTCAAAACTATTTCTGTGTTAGGAAAAAATTATTTGAACATTGTTGTCAGGTTCACTGATCACATGGGTCTTCATTGGACATGTCAGTGACTGACAGGGTTCGACAAATATTATACCAGTCTTTATTCATTCATTTAATGATATATTTTTCATCAATTTATGTGTTTGTTCATTTGTTTAACTACATATTTTTTATTTATCTGTATCTGCTAGTTTATTTCTCTGTTGGTTATCTATTTGTTCATTTATTTGCTTATAGATCCTTTCATTCACTAACTTATTCATCGATTCATTTATTCATCTATTTATCTATCTGCTTGTCTACTTATCAGTCTGATCATTAAATTATTTATAAACTCATTCATTTGCTTTTGATTCATTCAGCCCTTAGCCATCTATCTCTATTTCTATCCATCTGTCTGTCTATCTATCTATCATCTATCTATCTATCTATCTATCTATCTATCTATCTATCCTATCTATCTAGATTGGGATTTATTCTCTTCCAGTTAGTGTAGTGGTCATTCATGGCTTGATCCCCCAAAACATGGGCAGGTTAAAAGATGTGTGTTGATAATTTAGAGGTCACTCAGCTTCCTTCCCCTTCACCACATTTCAGATTAAGTATGGCCACCAGATCAACCTTAGCACCATTGTAAGTCAAAATTTCTCAACCCAAACAGTCAACTGCCTCAGCCTCCCCAGCATCAAAGGTTATTCCAGGTAAGCAACACCATGCCCAGCCAGTCTGTTTTAAAAGATAGTGTTTAAGGGTTCCATATTATAGGTCTAGTTATGTAGCAGCCTCCTTTGACTATGGTAAAAAAAAAAAGGTATGCCAATCAAGTCTGCCTTCCTGAGCATCTAAGAAATGTCTAGATCTGATCCTTAACCTTTTTCATATATCATATACTTCTTTGGCAGTCTGGTGAGCCTATGGAATCCTGCTCAGAATATTTTTACAAAGTTAAAAAAATGAAAAATTTTAGTTAGAGATTAATGAAAAGGAAGATGTAATTTTTTTCCAAGTTCACAGATGCCCCTAGAAAACTGTCCACACACCACTTTGGATCTCAAGCTGATCAACTTTCCTTTGTTATTCCTTCCTGCCTAGCTAAATTTATCTGTCTTGAGTTACATTTTCTGTATATCTAGCTAATAGAGAACCAGTCAGCTTTATGAGTCAACAGTTATTCAAAGTTTGCTGTATTTTTTCCAGTTGTTTTTATCTATTTATATTTTAATAGATACATTTAAAATTTAAATGGGAGGAGGAATTCTCCTAGTGAGTATTTCAGATTGGGTGATAAGAGAATTTTGGTAGAAATAGGTCCTTTTAAAAAGGAATGGGGAATCTTACTATTCTACTAAATCTAGGGCCAGTCCTAATGACAAGGTTATATGTAAACTGAAAAGAATCACAGAGTACAGGAATGTCCTATAGTCAATTGGAAGTCATAAGAGAATTCTAGGCTTGCTTTGATTACTTTCTAGTTAAGTGAATGGCATAGGTCATTCAAGCTCTGAGAACCTCAGTTAACATTCCACAGGGCATTACATAAGGCAATGCATTTATTAATCACTTAGCCTATGCCAGGTAATATGCTAACTAAATATTTGGGGCAAAAAGACAAACAAACACACAAACAAAAAAAAAAAGACAGTGCTTACCCTCAGGGATCTTATAATCTAATGGGAAACAACACCTAAAAGAGAGCTAGAAAGAGGGGATAGGAAGATGAGAGGGAGAGCAGAGAAATAATCTGGAGAGTCAGGAGCTGACCTTACTCATGGAAATTTTTGTGATAAATTTTCCAATAGGAGGAAGAAGATGCAAGGGTGGAGGTGTTGCCAGTGTGATAAAGCTATAAGGGGACAGAGCTGAAGAAATAGTCTGGAGTTTCAGGGGTTGAATGGGGAGTAGTTAAGATCTAACATGGTGGACTGGAATTTAGAAGACCTGGGTTCTAGGCTTGGTTTTTGAATGAACTATGCCACTTAGGAAGTCATTTATCCTCTCTGAACCGTAGTTTTTACTTCTGTAAAATGAGTATGGGGGATATAAGCTTTATTTTCTACATACCTTACAACATTACTGCAAGGATCAAGTCTACATATTTTGTGAAGCATTTCCTAATCATAAAATTGTTGCTGTCATTGTTGTTTGTCAAGAAAAGTCTACTGGGGTCATGAAGGGTCAGAAAGGACCAAAGATGCTTGAGTGGTTTCTCACTTCCATCTCCAGCTCACATTACAGGTAAAGGAACTAAGGCAAACATGATTGAGTGACTTGCCCAGGGTCACACACCTAGTAAGTGTTTGAGGCCAGATTTGAACTTAGCAAGATGAAGCCTCCTGATGTCAGGTTTAGCACTCTCTTCATGACAACACCTAATTAACTATAAAGCACCATGTAATCTAATCCAACAAAGATCTATTGCGAGCCTACCCTGTGGAAGGCCACCACAAGACATACAAAGACAAAATGAAACACTCTGACTTGGAGGGTGGGGGTGGGAATGGGGGATACATCCTATAAACTTAATTATATACATGATTATTTGAGGCAAAAAGAGTATTAACAAGTAGAGGGGATGAAGAATTTTTTTTTGTTAAATATGGCACATGAATTGTCCTTTGCTAAAGATTTTAAGAGATGCAGAGAAGGATGGAGTTCCAGGAATAGGAGAGTCCATGAAGAGATATCAAGGGAGAAAATGGAATGTCAACTTTTAGGGATTCTAAGTAGACCATTTAGACTGGACTAAAGTGAGCATGAAGGGGAGAGTTGGAACCAGCTTAGGAAAAACTTTAAATGATTCATATCATGCTTTTTATTTCTTTAAACCTGCCCTCAAAAAAAAATCTTTGAGTTAGAAAGGGCAGATATAAATTATGATTATCATTATAACCATGGTTTTGTGGGGACAGAGTTGGTCAGGAAGGATATTCTGGAATGTTTACTTTTGGATCTTAGAGAAATTGATCGATATGGAGTTGGAGAGAGGCAAGGTCTCCAACCAGACCATGATAAGAGTGCAAGATATGGTGCCAAAAGACTTGAGTTCAAATCCTGAATCTGCATGTTTGAGATAAGTCAAATAGCTTCTTTGCTTAAATGTAAAATGAAAGGAACAAGGTGAACTTAACCTGGAAGCAAAGAAACTGTTTAAAAAAATATGAAAATGATGTTTCAACATTATTGTTAGATTTATCTTTAAATTTAGATCTGCTATCCTAATAAATCTTGGGAAAGGATGGAAAAACATACCTTTGGCAATAGGTAAATGGAACAGCTAGTGGGCAGCAGCAGAATTCTGACTTCCTTTGGTAGAATCAGAGGCACCAGGACCCACAAAAAGAGTGTGGAGAGGGGGCAGCTAAGTGTCACAGTGGATAGAGCTCTGGCCCTGGAGTCAGGAAGATCTAAATTCAAATCAGGCCTCAGACACTTAATAATAACCTAGTTGTGTGACCTTAGGCAAGTCACTTAACTCCATTGCTGTGCAAAAAAAAGCCAAAAAAAAAAGAGAGAATATAGAGAGGACCCCTTCCTTTCCCTCCACAGCTTTAATCAATTCACAAAGAACCAATACCACAGTTTTCTCACAAGATAGTAGGCAGAGGCTGGCACCCTATGAGGGCTGTTATTATCAGCTGATGGAATACCAGAATTCCATGACATCAAAAAACTGAAGAACTCTTGGACTAGATGATCTTTATTAGGTCTGTTTAATCTCTAAATTCTATGATCTCTAAGGGGAAGGACCTTACAAGGGATAGATTTGGGGGAATGGCATGAAAGGACACAGAAGTGGGAATAATCCAGATATTCACTGGGGGGGGGAGGCCTGTGAGAAAAATGTCCTACCTGGAGGGTAGTGCTACTCTAGGGAGTCCTAAAGGGTAGAAGGATAGAGGGAACTTCAAAGGGACTTTCCAGCTTAGGATGCCAGCCAGATCCAATCAGTCACTAGTGGAAGGATTGTTTTTCTTTCTGAAGCAGGGGCCCTGGGGCCAGGGATGGTGTGGAGATACTCAGCAGGGCCTCAGTCTGTGTTTTGCATCAGAGGATTGGTCTCCCAAGCCTACATTCCAGCACTAAATCTACCTAATTGGTTTGAAAGGCCCCAGGGGGGTAAACAGCCTGTTATTTCACTGCTGTTAATAAAGGATGTGACATTTATGTACCAAGATGAGGAATGTGGAGTGAATGGAGATTAGACTCCAGGTATTCCTTCAACTGATAATAACCCTCATAGGGTGCCAGCCTATGCCTACTGCTCATCATGCGGTATTGATTCTTTATGCAAAGGACTAAGGCTTTGGAGGGACAGGAAGGGGTTCCTCTCTATATTCTTTTGCTGGTCCTGGTGCCTCTGATTCTGTCAAAGGAAGCCAGGATTCTTCTGCTGCCCGTCAGTTGTTCCATTTTTCTGCTGCCAATGGTATTTTTTTCCTATTCTTCCCCAATATTTATTAGGACAACAGATTTAAATTAGATCTTAAAATTTTCTGTGTTTTCATAAATGAGTAAACTGAAGATTATGGAAAGGGTCACACAGATATGAGGTACAAGTGAGATATGAATCCAGGATACTTTCTATTGTGCCGCATTCATGTCATTCAATTTTTCTTCCATTCTGTTCAGTTCCATTCCATTCACATATAGTGGTTGATAGGAGACAGTTTCTCCTCTTTGTAAGCCAAATAGGATGAGTTCCTCTCTTCCCAATTCTATTGGCCATAAGAGAAAACAAGTTCCCATGTCTCATTGTCCCATAATGCCATGGCCCAGGGCTACAAGAACCAGGGAAACTCTGATGGGGATTGAGTAGTTCCTTCCCTTGATGCCATTAGCCCAGGAAAAAGAATTAATGAATGACCCAGGGAACAGGGTCATCAACAGTAGAATGACATTTGCAGAGAATCTAGGATAAATGAAAAAAAAGTCCCTGATCTAAATTTAGGAATTTCTAGTTCAAGGAAGTGTGTGTGTGTGTGTGTGTGTGTGTGTGTGTGTGTGTGTGTATGTGTGTGTGTTTGTGTGTGTCTGCTGGGGGTGGAAGGGTGGGGAATCCTGAAAGATAGTAATAGCCTAGCAAATAGGAAATGAGCTGGAAATTAGGAGAGGGTAGGTGGAGGAAGGTAGAGACCCAAAGGGGAAGGAGGATTGCAGATATTATTGGATTGGCGCTGGGACAATGATAACAGCAAAGCAAGCAGTCTTATCTAGTGGATGCTGTGAGTTTTATAGAATTTTACTACTGAACTCTTGGTTAGTGGTAGGTTGGGGAAGCAGAAATTAATCAGAAAGTGTCTTATAACTTTTACTTACTAGCTTAGGATACTAGTTTCTACTGGGTTTTTTGCATGGTTTTTAATAGACTCATTCTATGTTGCATAGCTTTTTACCTTGATGCTTGGTGAGGCAACCAAAAATTAGAGAAGAATTAGAGACAAATCAAATTCATATGTTTATTTTGGGGGTGAAGGTTGGAAGGGAAATCAATGGAGTACATTAATTCCTGAGAAGTTTGCAAGATTGAAGCTGCTCCATAACATCAGTCATTGGTTACATACAGAATCTCAGAATTTAAGGAACTTCAGTTCAAGCAAGGATAACCAAGATGTGATTACATCTCCAACATCTCTGACAAGTGGTCAGGCAGATGTAACTCAAAAACCTTTGATGAGGTAGAAGGTACTCCCTTCTAGAATAGCACATTGTTTCCTGCATTTTTACTGTTTCCTTCCTCTGAAGACAAATCTACTTTAGTTCTGTCCTGAGACTAACCAGAACAAGTAGCCTCTTTCTTTCACAGGACAACTTTTCATCTCCTTGAAGAATGTAACCGGAATCCCTTTTAAAGCGCCTCTCCTCAAATTGAACTCTACTTCCAGGTCCTTGCTCTCCCCTTAAATACTAGTTAACTTCCATCCCTCTCCATTCTCTTTTATTTTTCAGTATTCTTCCAAAAATACAGTACCTTGAACTGACTACACCATCCCAGAAGTGATCTGATAAGGATAGATCGTTGCTCATCTTATCTACTTCTGTCCAGTCTTAAGTCTAAGGATAGCATTTCTTTTATTCACTAGTACATGAAGTGGTTGACTCATGCCGATTTTCCAGTTCATTAAAATCCTAGATACTTTCACCTGCTCTGATAGCCAGCCATCTTCCCCTGCCTTACATTTTGTTAGTTAAATCTCATTCGATCTACTTCATTCGGTTTCGCATAAAGGAAAAGCAACAGCAACGTGGTCTCTGTAGTCAGAGAACCTTGGTTTAAATCTCTCCTCTGATACTCATTACTTATGTGACCTTGGTGAAGTTGTTTCCCCTGAGGGATGTGCTGGAGCCAGCTCATACCAGCTAATAGCTAATTTTTTTGTGTGAGTATTTAAAACTCAGAAGCTGTCAAATGCTATAAATCAGAGCTTGTTTGTTTTTTCTTTTAATCATTTTATTGATTGCCTGGATTTGCTGTTTGTCCTTCAATTTCAAAGAGGACCAGTGATATCATATATTATGTTTTGACTTATGAATGGATTAGATTTAAATAAAGCAAAAGGGAAAACAAAGGGAATAGCCCAGTTGGACTGGAATGTAAAGTATGTGGTGGAGGGTACAATTTATATAAGCCAACTGGTAGTGGTTTTGATTAGTAGAGGCTTTTATATACAAAGCAACGGAATTTGAATTTTATTGGATGGGCAAGATTTCTGAGGAGTAACATACCTATATCATAAGTTTTGAGACATTAGGTTGCAAGAATCTTCAGAGATTATGTAGTTCCATCCCCTCTTTTGACAGATGAGGGGGGCTGAGGTTGAAGGAGATGAAATCCCTCATTCAGTCACTCAGTTAGCTGGGATGTCTGTGTGTGTGTGTGTGTGTGTGTGTGTATGTGCTGTGTAACCCTAGGCACTTTATATTGCAACAAAAATGGTGTCCTGAATTGGTAGAGGAGAATTTCCTCATCTGGGAAGTCTTTATATCAATGAAGATACATGTCTAGTTTCAATGCTTTCCTTTCCCTCTGATCCAGTATAAGACAGCCACACCAAATGAAAGAACCACCACACAAAAGGATAGATCTACACAATTCCTCATGAAGAAATCCTGGAAGGTTTTCTCCACATCAGACCTGCAAACTCTCAGAATAGTCTGTATCTTCTTTTGCTTGTTAACAAGAATAACATGTGGGCTGGGGTCCAAAACCTGTCTATAATACATGTAGATCACATCTCTTGTTTCACCCTTATCTACACTTCCTGGTACTGACTCCTGGGAGGAAATTAAATTGACCTGGCTATATCTGCTCTTTGCAAAGCCATATTGGTTTTGTCCATGGAAAAAGAGACCTTCCAGAAATATCCTAAGTTTTCCCAGCACCTGGGAGAGGAGATTTTGCACAGAGACTAAGAGTCAATTCACACAGAATTATGCTGTGACTTAGTTAGGTGGGACCTTAAAGATTCTAGCAAAATTCTCTCTCCCATGGCAACCCCACTGCCCCTAGGGAATTTCTTTAGAGGCAAGAGCTGAGATCCAGAGAAAGCTAATGACTTGTCCAAAGATGAAAAAGAGTTAGTGACAAAGGCAAGATGCAAACCCATGTCTCTTGATTTACTCAAGAACCCTTTTCTCCCTATACTTAACCAGAGTTCTGATGGAGATTGGTCTTAAATCAGGAATATAATATAGTTTCCATTTGGACAACAATTGAATTGATTCTGCCTGGTTTAGTACTTTTAAGCAATACATAGAGCTAGTTCCAGTTTGAAATAGTTCCCTAGGCTATTTTTAAAAAATCAAACTTTATGTTGTTTATGGTCCAGGGAAAAGTCATATTTTCATTCATTGAAGGTCTTCAGGCAGAGGACAGCTGATCATTTGTCAAGCACATTACAGGATGGATTTCTTTGGGGGTATATATTGGAATCACTAGCCCTTGAGGTCCCTTCAGTGTCTAAAGTCCTGGGATTTGACGATTCTGTGATATATTTTTTTTTTCTTAAAAGATCAAATAAGGATGATAACAAATCAGAACGCATTCATTATATACCTGCTTTTTTCCCCATGGCCCTTGGCTAATTTCTGAAGACAAAGATTCAAAAGTAAAAACAAATTGAGAAAAGAGAATGTAGTTGAATAGAAGATAAATAAGGAGGGAGGACACTAATAGTTAAAGAGAATTGGGCATTATTTCAAAGTTGGGATGTGAGCATGAATTACATGAATTGGTAGTCAGGAAGGAGACATGGAGGAGGGCTGGTACCAAGACACTGAGGAGCAGCAAGAAAATCTATATGGCTGAATTGAAGAATGCATAAAGGATAGAAATATGCAGTAAGACTGGAAAAACACCCTGTTAAACACCCTGTAGCAAAGGAACACAGTAATTTGGTAAGCCCAAAGATTCCCACATCTCACTGTTTGATGAAAACTACTGGGAAAATTTTAAAAGAGTTTGGTAGAAGCTAATTATAAACTCTCACATTGTAGATATATATATATTATATTATATATAATATAATATATATATATATATGGTCAACATGTGCATATGCTTTAGACATAAAGGTTGATACTATAAGCAAATTAGAGGAACATGAAATAGTTTACCTATCAGATCTATGAATAAGGGAAGAATTTCTGGCCAAACAAAAGATAGAGAGCATTATGAGATATAAAATGGATAATTTTCATTATGCCAATTTAAAAAGGTTTTATACAAGCAAAACTAATGCAACCAAGATTAAAAGAAAAGTAGGAAGTCAGGAAACAATCTTTATAGCAAGTGTCTCTGATAAAGACATCAATTCTTAAATATCAAGAGAATTGAGTCAAATTTATGAGAATAAAATCATTGCTCAATTAATAAATGATCAAAGGCTATCATTTGGAAGTTTAAAGAGGAAGAAATCAAAACTATATTCCTATAAATGCTCTAAGTCACTATTGATAAGAGAAATGCAATTTAAAACATTTGTAAGATACCACCTCACATTTATCAGAATATTTACTATGCTAGAAAAGGAAAATGATAAATTTTGGAGGGAATATGGGATAATTGGAACTAAAGCACTATTGGTGAAGTTGTGAAGTCATTTAACCTTTCTGGGAAACAATTTGGAGCCATGTTTGAAGGATTATAAAATTGTACATATCTTTTGACCCACCAATACCACTACTAAGTCTATGTGCCAAAGAGAATTTTTTATAAAGGGAAAAGGATCTATTTGTACAAAAATATTTATAGCAGGATTTTTTTTTGTAGTGGCAAAGAATTGGAAATTGAGGGAATGCTTGTTACTTGTGGAATAACTGAACAAGTTGTGGTATATGCTTACAATAAAATATTATGAACAAGATGATTTCAGAAAAACCCTGGAAGAATTGTATGAAAGATTCAGAATGAAAGGAGCAGAACCAAAAGAGCAGTTTACACAGCAACAAATACTATTACATAATGATTATCAGCTATTATCAGCAATAGAATGATTCAAGACAATTCCAAAGGACTTATGATGAAAAATGCAATCTACTTCCAGAAAGACTTGATGGAGTCTGAACTGCAATCGAATCATATTGTTTTTTCTTTATTTTTTTTAAATAACATGACCAATGTGGAATTATATTTTCCATGATCACAAATGTGTAAGCTATATCAAATTGCTTACCCTCTCAGAGGGGTGGATGGAAAGGGAGGGAAAGAGAGAATGTAGAACTCAAATATTAAAGAAATAAATATTCAAAAATGTTTCTTGGATGCAACTGGTTAAAAAAAGATTATTTAAAAAAATAAAAACTTATCAAGTTTTGAATGACTTTAAAAATGAATGTAACTTATTTTTTAAAAAATCTTCAAGGAAGTGACTGGAATTTAATTATCAGGAGAATGACATGGTCAGATCTATGATTCAAGAAAATCACTTTGACCACTTGAAGGATGGGAGTGAGGAGAGACCAGAGGCTAGGAGATCAATTAGGAGGTCATTGCAATATCTAGACAAGTAAGCAGGATGTCATAAGGGCCTTAAGCTAGGCTGGTGAATGGAATGATAAGATTTGTGAACTTTTTTGGATAGGTAGGGAGAGGGAAAAGAAAGTATTGAAGAGATTAAAGAAATTATGAACCTTATCAAAATGGAAGCATTTGATAGAAGAAAGGATTTTAGGGAAAAATAATGAGTTTTATATATGTTTTAGATATGTTAAGTTTTAAGTGCCTATGGGGACATCTGGTTTTCAGTGAAATCAGGAGAGAAATTCAAACTAGATATCTAACTTTGGGAGTTTCATGTATAGAACTGGTAATTAAATCCAAGGAAATTTGGAAGGGGAGGAGAGAAAGAGAGAGACAGAAAGTCAGACAGAAAAGAGAGAGACATAAAGAGACAGAGATTGTCTAGGTCTCAGGACAGAGCCTTGGTAACAGGTACTTGTCATGTTATGGATAATAATTCAATAAGAGACTGAAGAGGAGAGAGAGAGAGAGAGAGAGAGAGAGAGAGAGAGAGAGAGAGAGAGAGAGAGAGAGAGAGAGAGAGAGAAATTTACAGAGGAAAAACCTAGAGGAGAAGAAAGTATCCAGGCAAAATTTTAATGGTGTCACATGAAACTGGGCAGTTGATAAGAGTAAATCCTAAGAACCATGGTCATTACATTTGACAATTATAGAATCACCAGCAACTTTGGATAAAGAAACTGTAACTGAGTTTGAAAAACTGATTGAAAGAGGATGGCAAGTGAATTAGAGGAATGGAAGTGAAGTTAACAAATGTGAAAAGCTTTTCCTAGAGTCCAATTGGGAAGGGAGGTGAAATACAGTTTGATACATTTAGGGAATAGTGAGGTCTAGTAAAAGTTATTTGTTTTGTTTTTTGATGAGAGAGACTTATGCATATTTAATGGCACTAAGGAAAGAACCAAGAGATTAGGAGAGACTGAAGATTAGAGAGGTGGATCATGATTGAGAGAGTACTCTTCTGTCGAGATGGGAGAGGAAAAGATTAAGGGTACATGTAGAAAGACTGAATTTGGTAAAAGGGGAGTTGTATCATCAGAGACAGGAGGAAAGGGGTTTGATATGAAGTGAGGGGACAATAGGAAGTTCAGACTTGGTGGTATCAATTTTATTTACAAAGTAAAAGGGTAAGGGAAGGGGAATACTGAGATTGTAGGTATGTGGAGAACATGGTCAAGGTATGCTGGCATACCTGGGTATATCCAGGTATGTCAATGAATATAATTCACTTAGGATTTCAGGACTGGAGTGGTATGAGAAAAGACCAATGATGGAAGTTAGTGGTCCTGAGAGCTATAATGTGGAATTTGATTTTTACTACATAGGAAATAGTAACCAGTAAAGAAAGAGCTATGAGCAAAGGAGTAACTTAATTGGATTTCTACATATGGATATTACTGTGAGGTGGGTACCTTTATTAAACTCCTACCATGTGTCAGGCAATAAATGAAACAATCCTTACTCACAAAGAAATTATGTTCTAACATTAGATGTTAAATCCACACACACAAAGACACACACACACACACACACACACACACACATGCATATGAAACATCACTTCTGTATTCACTGTTTTATCTCACCAGCAGGTGAGGAGGTAAGAGGGCAGGTGACTGCTTTTACCCCCCAAGGATTGTGGTGTTAACTCTGAGGAGTTGGGGTTTGTGAGTCCCTATCTGCTGTGGTTCCCAATGTCAATCAACTAATTGTCATTACACTGGTTTTTACAAAAGGGTATTTGATGAGAAGTTATGGAAGAGACAGATGTTATTTTTTTAAAAAAGAAGGCATTCCACCAAACTGGGAGTTTATTCTCCATCAGCATACACGTGCTGTTCCTAGACAGAGTGGCTTCCTGGAGAGAGTGGGTTTGAACAGCAAGTAGATGACACGAACTATTCCCAGGGGCACACTCTTCCTCTTACACAAACAAGGTCTTTGGGGAAGACTCTGATAGAAAGAATGAGGACAAGCTAAGGAGAATGGGTTCAAACTTGAAGCACAAAAAAAATAAAAACACAGAGAATCAGGGAATGAGTAGAGTTCATTATGGACTGAGGTTCCTGCTATTGTTCCCTTTCAAGTTCTTACATCAGTAGGGCCTATTTGGCTTTTGATACATACATACGTTGTTATTGTTGCTGTTCATCCTTTGTTTTCAAAGAGAATCAATGATTTAAGTGAGGCAGGATTGTATAAAGTTATTAGTGTCACTCGTCCAGTCACTGAAGTCCAACAGTAGGACAAAAGGCAAGATGACTGATGATGGAGTTGGATTCAGTAGATGCCCTTGGTGACTTTGGTGTCTAACCAAGCTGCTTTAGTCACCTTCATAGTTGTTGGAATAAGTCGTTCTCATCCTCCCATTGAGGAGGAAGTCTTCACATGCTTGGGTTCAATATCCTCTCAATTTATCAATGAGTTTAGGCCCTGCCAATTAACCTCAATCTGGTAAATTAGCCCATCTACCAAGATGGGTTTTATTAGAGTGTGACCGATGCACATACTGAAGCTTCTTGGAGCTGTGATATAGGGGCTCAGACGTGCTTTATGAAGATGAGTGTTGGATGAATATGGACATCAAAGGTGAATCATCAGGCCTAAAAAAGAGTCAGCAAACCCTCTCACCTGAGGTGCTAGTCCTTCCTGAAGCCTCTATAACCCCACATACATATGCATATACCCACATGTATATGAACACATTTATATTACTCTTGTAGTATAAGGACATCTTAATTCCCTACTCCGTGCTAGACTCATATGGTGGGGAAGGGAATGAGTATAGCTTCTTATAGGATGAGGTTCTGGTTTATCCCTTTGAAATCCAAAGCACCAATAGGCCTGTTTTGGCTTTGTAGATCTCTCTTTCTATAGATATCTAGATAGAGATGGAGATATTCAAACATATATGCATAAAAATACATATAGATATATTTCTACAGTGCTATCAGGATAAAGGCATTTCCATTCAATTCAACAAATGTGTCTTAAACCCCTAACATGTGTGAGACACTGAGCTAGGCTCTCTGTAGGAAAAAGACAACAAACAAAATGACCCTTGTCCTTCAGGAGTATACAATCTAATTGGTGGGTAGGTGCATGAGTAGGTGAGAGGTATCAACATATATATATATATATATATATATATATATATATATTTATATAATACATATATTACATACATACATGCATATATAATTATGCTGTGAGGTAAAATGTGGCTAGAAGAGAATTGTTCTTAAGATTGGCTTGGGATGGGAATGAAGGTAGTTTTTCAATGTGGGTAGAGGTTCTTGAGCTGCTAGCAATCTTCCCTATCTGAGTTTTTTCAGCATCACTTTAAGGATATTTAATTTTTTTTATTATTAAAGATTTTATTTACTTTACAATTTTTCCCCAATCCTACCCCCCCCCGTGGGGTTAAGTGACTTGTCCAAGTTCACAAAGCTAGGAAATTATTACATGTCTGATTGGATTTGAACTCAGGTCCTCCTGATTCCAGGGCCAGTGCTCTATCCACTGTGTCACCTAGCTGCCCCTCAAAGCCTTTTTTTATCCATTTATTCTTCCTCACATCTCTTATCACTTATATACTTATCATATTCTGTCAATCACTTATGCTCTTATATTTATCATATATGAAATCTATTCTTGTATGAGTCTCCTCACCCCAATTAGCCTATAAGTTCCTTACTGGCAGAGACTTGTAATTAATTTTTATATTCTCCTCAATGCTCAGGGCCATATCCGGAGTGGGCACTCAGCAAATAATCATTGAATCGGAATTTGATTAGCATGAATCTCTCAGATCCAGATTTCTCAGTAAAGGTCTGTGCTGTTGCCTCTGCTACTTGCATCTGAACCAATTCTTTAGCAGGGTACATCAGGGTCTGTCTTGATAACTTCCATTTCCTCCCACCTCCTCATTAATGTACTGATTATTTGACTAGCATAGTTCATATGCTTCCATCAGCAAGTCCTAGCTTGGTCACACCAAAGGGAGGATTGGTTACCGCCTGAGTAGAAAACATAAAAACCTTCCCATCTGAACTATTTGTTACCTTCCTTTCAATGGGTCTTTGCCACTGGTATCTAATGTTATTGCTTGGTTTCTGAGTCCTCCTAAAATCACCTTCCCTTCCTCTGCCTGACTATTGGTACTTATGAATTTTTTGGTTCCTAGTGATTCACCTGGTTCTTTACCAATCAATGATTCTCTTATGTCTTGCAATTTTCATGTAGACACTTAGGTGCCTTGGAGGAGAGAATGTTGGTCTTGGAGTCAGAAACACAAGTTCGTATCTGCTGTGAGCCTGGGTTAATCATTTTAGTTATTTTGCCTCAGTATTATCTGCAAAATGTGGGTGATGTTACTAGCATCTATTCCATAGCGGTGTTGTGAGAATCAGATGAGATAATATATGTGAAGACCTTTGTAAATCTTAAAGTATTCTATAAATGCTATTATTGTTAATGATATATATCATATTACATATTATTATAATTAACAATATTATTAATGTTAATAAAATCAGTTGGTAAAAAAACAGAGAGCTGTCCTTGGAGTCAGGAAGACATGGGTACAATTTGTACAAATCACTCAATGTCTAGGTAGATCTGTTGTTGTTGAGATAGTTCAGTTATATTTGAGTCTTTGTGACCACATTTTGGGTTTTCTTAGCAAAGATCCTAGAATGGTTTGCCATTTCCTTCTCTAGCTCATTTGACAGATGAGGAAACTGAGGCACACAGTGTTGAGTGATTTGGCCAGCATCAGTGAGCTACTAAGTGACTAAGGCCAGATTTGAGTTTTTGAAAGATGGCCCTAATCCTTGTACTCTATCTATTTGACTACTTGCCTTCCCTATAGGCAATTCTACTTAAATCTAGATGGGATGGTACCTGCTTGCATTAGAAGATGGAGTTTCACTCTCTGGGACTTCTTTCTACTAACAAAATTACAGGTCTAGTCTCTAGTCTATTGTTAATATTACTAGAATTATTCTTATTCTTATATACTTTCCCTGTCCCATGTTTTATAATCCTTTGCTCAGCTTTCTGGCTATGGCTTCTTCACTGTCTCCTCATTCCACTATTGTTTGTGGAAAGTGATATATTGAACAGCTTCTAGCAGATTGGCCAAATGCAGCCAGGACCACAGACAGTGAAGAGCAAGCCTGCAAGGGTGTCCTGCCAGACCCACCTCAGACACACCTGCCCAGGATTTGTGCAGAGAATATGATGAAAATTTACAAGGAACAGATGGTGGGAGGGGAAAATAAAGCTTGTTTCTGAGGATTAAATGTTTTCCTTTTCTTGACTTTATCTCCCCAGTGAATGGTAGATCATGAGCTGACATAACTAAAAATAAGTCAATAAAAAGGACTGAGATGGATGGGATGAGGGTCTGTATGGGCATTTCTGAGTGGGAGACATTGGTGGGGAGATTTTCAGAGCTTTAAGAAGATATATCAGCAAGGAAATAATAGGAAGCCATGTCTCCCAACGTCCATGAATTCCCTGGACCTTTCTTGACCTACACTTGTCTCCTGACCCATCCACTGTATTATAGAACCCAATGAAAAAAAAACAAAAAAATGGGAATAGCTGGAGTCTGATATCCTGCAAATAGGCAATTTAGGCTTTATCAGATTCACCATCTGCTTTTAATCAACTCACTGCTGCCCCTTAGATTGTGCCTTCATTTGAGCCCTGCCATTCACAACACCCCAGATGCTCTGACACATCTGGGCTATTCCTGAAGGCTGTGTGGGAAGGGGGGCTATTTACTTAAGGTGAGCTGATGGGCTGCCATACCTAAACAAGGTCATGGAAAAACTCTAGGGCTGCTGGAAGGAATTAGAACAGAGTTTCTTGGATTTGACTTAGAGAACAGGAGTAATTAGATGGTATTCTGGGGCCTGTGGATTAAAGGGAGATAGAGGGGAGTTGTGAGCAGCTGGGGGCGGGGGGCAGTGGATAGAATGCTCACCCTAGAATCAGGAGGACTTGCATTCAAATTCAACATCAGACACTTACTAACTGGGTGACCCTGGGCAGGTCACTTAACCCTGCTTGCCTTAGTTTCCTCATCAATCAAATGAGCTGTAGAAGGGAATGGAAAACCACTCCCATATCTCTGCCAGGAAAGTCCCAAATGGATTCAAGAAGAGTCTGACATTATTGAAATGGCTTAAACAATATAAGCAATTTGTATGCAGATCTAAGCTTCTACATAGCGGGGATAAGTGGTGGTCTTCATTGTGTAATTACAGAGGTTGTGGAGATAAAAATATAAATACTTTCCCTTCACACTCAGATCTAAATCATGTTACTTGAAATCATATAGCAAGCTTCCTTTTGATCAAGACAGCTAAGTGACACAGCAAGACCGGAGTTTGAATTCTGGCTTGGACACTTCCTAACTGTGTAATCTTTTTTCTATAGCTGGTGAAAGTTTAGGGATATTTTGAAACAGGTAATGTTTTGGATTAAGCAAATCCTCTTTTCTACTCTCTGTTCCCTTTCCCCTCTTATTGACTTTTAGGGGAGTGGGCCCAGTGTAGGATTTAGAGTGAGGAATATCTGAATTTGAATCCTGCCTTGGAAATTTTTTAAAATCATATTTTCTTTTCTCCCAATTGCATGTAAAAATAATTTTTAACATTTGATGATCTTTTTTTTTTAAAAAAAAAACCTGAGTTCCAAATTCTATCCCTCCCTTCCTCCCTTCCCCTCCCCTCCAATGGTAAACAATTTAATATGGATTGTACATGTGCTATCATGTAAATCATTTCCATACTAGTCATTTTATACAAGGAGACTTGAACAAGAAAGAAAGCAGACAGATGGACAGACAGACAGATGGATGGAAGGAAGGAAGGAAGAAAGGAAGGGAGAAAAAGGAAAAGGAGGAGGAAGAAAGGAAAAAGGGACATAGAAAGAAAGAAAGGAAAAGAAAATGAAGAAGAAAAAAGTTAAAGGAAGGAATAAAGAAAAGGAGATAGATAAAAAGAAAGAGAAAAACTGAAAATATTATGCTTCAGTTTGTATTCAGACAGCATCAGTTCCTTGTCTGGTAATGGATATATGTTTCCTGTCTTAGACAGTTACTATTTGCATGACCCTGGACTAAGTACTTAACCTTCTTTAAACTTAATTTCCTCATCTGTAAAATGTGGATCATAATGACATCTCCTTCCTAGGGGTGTTGTGAAGCTCAAATGAGATAAAATGCAAAAATTGTTTTGTACAACACTTAGTGAGATATTCCTTTTTTTTCTTTTTCTTCTCTGGCACTAGAATTTCAATGGGGTCAGTAGCTCTTTGGCAAGGAGACACCTTCTATCAGTGCTGATTAGCAGATTTTCTGTAACTTCTGCCTTGGAGAGTTTGCTGGTGGTCACCAAGAGACTGTACCTTGTCCAGGATCCCAAAGCCAGTATGGGTCAGAGACAAGATTTGAATTGAGGTGTTCTTGGCCACAAAACCAACTCTCTACCCACTATTCCACACTGTCTCTTGAGGTATCATTATTCCTAATTAAAATGTCCTTTCTAAAACACCCTGGGAAAAGATAATATGTTCAACTCTTATATATCATACTCCTTCCTTTGTGACACAAACCTCTATGACTACAGGATTATAGATTTAGACATAGAAGGTATCTTGGGGGGGGTCATCAAATCCAATCTCCTCATTTTAAAGATGGGTGAACTGAGGTTCTAGAGTCACAAGGTCATACTCCAGCAAGTATCTGAGAGGGACCACCGTGGAGGAATTTCTCCCTTCTATGGCTCATCATCCCTATTCACATAATCTGGGAAATTCATTGTCAAATACAGTTCTCTAAATTGTTAATAATTCCCCTCAAAAACACATGATTAACAACATTTGAGGAATGAACCTGATTGTTTACAAGTTGCTGAAAAAAATAAGACTTTCTCAGATACTTGAGCTGTTGTGTTATCCTGGACAAGTCACCTAACTCCAATTGCCTCACCAAAAAGAAAAAAAAAAGAAAAAGAAAAGAAACAACCTAAATTAAAGCCCATAGAGGACAGGTGGGCAATGAGGAGCTCCTCTTCAGAGACCTTTATGTCCTCAGTCAGTCTTCTGCAGCCATTTAAATCTTCCAGCTTCAGCTATCTGATATATACCTGCCCCTGAGGTTCTTTGGACCACTCCTTTGAGGTTTGTCTACTTGGTTCCTCCATTTATCTGGGCCATGTAGCTCCCTAATTTCTCTGCATTGGATTGCCTAGCCAGAGTTTGATTTTCTAGCTTGGGGTCAGGGAGGTGGTTTTTTCTAATGAACTCATGCTTTAGTCACAGCTTCATCTTGACTGAGAAGCCTTGGGCTCCCTGTTCCTGGGTCCAGTGCATCACCCATAAGAGAAGCCAATCCTTGGTTATTCCTTTGGTTGACAGCCTCTGCTGGAATCCTGGGCTCATGGAAGTAACTATATCAATCCATCTATAATAACTTATTTTTCCTCCCAATTGTCCTTCACCTCTCATCTTAGCTTTTCTACTCAAGTCTTTTCTTCCCAATCCTACACAACATCCCCCTCCTAAGGCAATTGTGGTTGAGAGTCTTGCTCAAGGTCACACATTAATTATCAAGTATTTGAGATTGGATTTGAACTCAGGTCCTCTGGACTTCAGGGCTGGTGCTCTTTCCACTGCCTCATCTAACTTCCCTCCTATATAACTTCTTATAATATCCATTACAGATAAGAGAAAGGGAGAGGAAAAATCTCCAATCCTCCTAAACACTTTTATCAGACTTTCATATTTTTAGGATAAATTGGAATATCAGATTCTTTCTATTTGAGCCTGCTGAAAGAAAAGGGATAACAGCAGGGTGGTATGCATTACTCTGAGGGGAGACATGGAGACCCTAAGCAATATAGTTAGTTTAAGTTAGTACTTACATAATTTTTTAACAAAAAAAAATCGCATTACTTGGAATCTTTTTTGATCCTCACAATAATTCTGAAGTCCATTCATTCATTCATTCATTCATTTTTTTAAGGCAAGCAGGCTTAAGTGGTTTGCCCAAGATCACACAATTAGCAAGTGTCTGAGGTCATATTTGAACTCAGGCTTTTCTGACTGCAGGGCTGGTGTAAAACTTGTATTTAGATACCATTATTATTCCTATTTTACATATGAAGAAACTGCAGTAGACAGTTTTTTTTTGAGGGGGGAGGCAAACAAGGGTAAGTGATTTGTCCACGTTACACAGTAAATCTTTGAGACAAGAACCAAATTCAGGACTTTTGAGGTCCAAGTCCAACACACGAACTGCCCCTTAGGGATGAGGCACAATAAGGAGGAGAAAGGGCAGAGAGTAGAAGGAGAGGATACTCATCATAAAAAATTTCCAAAAGCCAGCATAAAGTTTAAAGCTACAATGTGACAGAGATAAAAGGATCCTTAGAGATGATCTATCCCAACTCCTTTATTTTATAGGTGGGAAAATTGAGGCCAAGAGGGAGAAGTGATTTATTCAGGTCTTATAACTAGGGACTGACAGAATTCCAAATCAATCCCTCTCTCATCCCCTCCCCCCAATATTTAATCAGTCTTTTTCATTGGAAAGCAGGTTTGATAAAAGGGACTAAAGAGATTCGGATGGGGTAGGGAGAAAGACTCAGATTATGATGGGAGGGCTTTGTACATAACCAACACTTGATAAATGCATGTTGGATTGCATTGATCCAACAGCTGTCCCTTAGCTTTAACCCATTGGCCTCATGCTCTATAGAGAATAAGGCAATTTGAGTAGACTGCAAATTTACTGAATCGGGTCATTTTGTGCTGACGTGTGGGTATTTTAGGGACCTAATTCTTTGTCTTTGAACCATGACAAAGGCTAAGGTGAGGGTTTCTACTCCCTGGCTTTGCACACCCACAACATTCAAGTCTTGCTGCTTCTCTCTGTTGTTGACAAAGGCACCCCACAGCTGGAACTTGGGGGGCTGTAATGGAAAGCCTAGGACTTTGTTCTCCACCGTGGGAGGGTTTTGAGGTTGGCAGAGTGCCTGGCCACAAGTCAAGAAAGGGGTCTGAGTCTCATCAGAGACTTGGCAACCAGTGAGACAGGAGAGACAGATGCAGGCATGGAAAGAAGAGCTTTTGAAAATATTCTTAAAAAGTAGATAGATAGATAGATAGATAGATAGATAGATAGATAGATAGATAATCTTTTCCCCCCATTCTTTCTAGCAGGTTTTCAGATAGAATCAGTGTGCTTTTTTGAGCTTGTCTTTTAAAATGAACCCCATCCCCCATCAGATATCACAGAGAGAGCAGGATTCATTTTCATCATTTGTTAGAGAAAAAAAAAGTTTTCAAACAACAGAACACCCTCCCACCCCCCCACTCCCAGATCTGTTATTTGAGGCCTTCCATTAGCTGTGCCATGGACCCACTCCCTTATATCTTTCCACACTATTTCTTATTATTCATCAACATGATCCCTCTGCTCTGTCCACTGTGCCCCAACTCAACTTTATCTTTCCCACCACGGAATTTTTGCCATCTCTTCTCTTCTCTTTTGCCTTCTCTTCTCAATCTTTTTTCTTCCTTTTTTCCTTCCTTCTTTTTTTTGGAATTTATCATGATTTATATAATCATTCAATTGATATAATTGTTTTCTTAAAAAATTCATTCCAAGGGGTGGCTAGGTGGCATAGTGGATAAAGCACCGGCCCTGGAGTCAGGAGTACCTGGGTTCAGATCTGGTCTCAGACACTTAATAATTACCTAGCTGTGTGGCCTTGGGCAAGCCATTTAACCTCGTTTGCCTTGCAAAAAAAAAAAAAACCTAACAAAAAAAACAAACAAAAAATTCATTCCAATAAAGTGAGTGTCCATTAATCAGGGAACAACTAAACATATCATTGTATATGAATTCTATAATATGTAAAACCCCACAAATATCAACAATTCAGAGAAAAAATGGGGAGATTTGTATACACTTACTAATTACCTGGCTGTGTGGCCTTGGGCAAGCCACTTAACCCCATTTGTCTTGCAAAAAAAAAAAGTGTTGCTAAAAGGAGAGTTCATTGGTATACCAGGAAATGACTATGATTAACAATATAAAATTCTTATAAGTCTTACTATTAAAATGACAATATCATCTTGGTTCAAGATTTACCTCTTCCCCCAAAAATCCATCCCTTTAACAACCCTCCATTCTAGGTCCCTCAGAATTCAACATTCAGTTTGGTTTTGTGTTTCTTGTTTTGAATATGCTTTCTTTCTTCATATGAATTGCTAGGTCCATGAAGGGGGAAGCTATATCTTCTGTTCTCATAATCAAAACAGAAGATTCCCTGATTTCCCAGTTGGATATTTCCCTTAACAGTATCCAAGGGAATAAGGAGAGGAGCATTCTTTACTTTAAAATATTACTTTGGGACTTCAGCCTAATTCTTTTGCCTCCTTTTATTCTTTTATCATGAGACATTAGACTATTACACTTAGCCAGCTGTTCAGAGAGTGCAAAATGGCCGTTCACTGTGAAGAATATTGGGGGGGCAAGGTTTACGAACCAATCAAAAGTTAAATTACAAATATAGGACATAGTCCAAAGTCCAACTTTATCCATTCACAGACCTTTTGTTTTACTTTTAATGAATCATATAATCTCTAGGTATAGAGATCATCTACCTCATCCCTTCTTTGAAACATGAATCTTCTCTACAAGTGTTCATTCAATCAAAACTTGAAAATCTCTTCAGTGGTAAAACACAATAGCTTTTTCAGGTTTTCATTACATATCTATATTGCTCTTATCATCAGAAAGTTTTTCTTTAGTGAGAATCAAAATCTGCTTCCCTATAATTCCCCCTCCCACACCATTGTTGCTACCCTATGGAATGACATATTTATTCCATCTTCCATACTGCAATCTTTCAGGAAAAAAAAAGGTCTTTTCTGACTGAAAACCAGGTAATTTCCTATATTTTAAATCACCCTTTCAGATCTTGCTACTCTTCTTGGTTCTCATCATGAGTTATGTCCACAGGTCCACCAGACTTTGGGTCAGAAAACCTGAGATCAACCTGCCTCTGACACAAATTCAATATATCCCAACAGAACTAAATATGGAAAATGCCCAGACATCACAATAAAATCAATCAATCAATTAATTAATCAAAAACATTTTAACTAGATGGGACAGAAAACCTGTTCATAATGTTGAAAAGACTTGTTCATATATCCTATGGAATTTCATAAAACTAACCAACTAGTATAAAATTGAGTATTCTAGTGTCTAGCCAGTGAGTAGTGGAAGTAGTTGAAGTCAAAACCCTGAAAGTATCATTGATTTAGATGGGAAGGGGTGGAGAACAACCCAATCTTTTCCATCTTTGACTATCTGCCATCTTTGGAGAATTAGAAGACTTGATTTTTTAAATTCTGTCCTTGAAGGATTCACAGAATAGCAATGATTCTTAATAGTATCTACAGAAGGGGTCAAAAGACTAAATACACAAAGGAAAGAAGTCTTTAAGACTCTACTTGGATCCCAGAGGAAAAAGACACTATAGCATATTGAAGACAAATTTCATGAATCCATCATGAAATCAATAAGATGGATTTCCAGCAACCAAGAACTGTAACAGTTAGGTTCCATGTGTATTCTCTAAACTCGAGTCTGCTTTCTCCTGGGCTATAGGTACTAGGGAAAGAATGTGTCACATACTTTTGGGAGGAAGTTTTGCAAGATTTATTCTTGCTAAACCATCTTAGTTAATACCTAGCTAAAAGCTAATTAAATCTTGCTGACAAATTGATATAAACTCATAATAATGGGTACATTGGTGGGGGCACAACTCAAATACTAGAGAATATTCCTCTAATTCTTTTAAATTCCTCTTGCATCTAGGAGAAATTTAGGGGACTTAATCCAGAATCTCACAGTGTGAGTCGAAGTTTGGATAGTGGCCCTCAGATTGATGCTAAATCAGAATTTCATTCATGGTTGAAAATGCTAGACCTGACCTTAGACACTTACTAGCTGTGGGACTTTGGGCAAGTCATACAACCTTGTTTGCCTCACTTGGGGACAGAAGAAAGAGGAAGGAGATGGAAAACTACTCCATTAATTTTGTCAACAAAACTCCAAATGAGGTTCTGTTATGACTGAAAATGATTGAGCAAGAAATTTTCTTCAAAATTCAATTCAAATCCCACCTTCTTCAGGAGACCCTTCTTGGCCCTTCTAGCTTAGAGTGCTTTTCTTTCTAAGATTTTTTTAATCCTCAGAATCTATTTATCTACATGTTATCTACCCTATTTGAATGTAAGCTCCATGATGACAGAAAAACTTCATTTTTCCCTTGTATCTCCCCTACTTAGCACAGTACTTGACTGAAAGTAACCACTTAAAAAATGTTTGTTGATTGGACTATCCATTGATTAGCCTTCACTTAACTTTCCTGGGTTTTGATTTCTTCAACTGATCCTTTGCATCTCTAGCACCATAATCCTATAATCTTAGATGGTCTCTAGGATCCCTTCTAATTCTAAATCAATGATTCTATAGATTCTATAAATTTTTCCCCCAAGCTTCTACCCTAATTAGGTCTGTATCTTCATATTTTTCCTTTATCTTTCCTTCTTTGTCCACACTTCTGATTTTCTAGCTGTCTTCCTGCCAACTCGTTGCTCCCAATATTGCTCTGTTTCTCATCATTTTTTTTGGCCCATCATTAATACGAATGGTTCCAATCCTCAGCTGTATCACCCATCCAGATGATGTTTTTTGGTGTGCAGAAGCACACCCAGCTGGAACACAAACAAACATGCACACATATAATTGAGGGGAGAGTCGACCTATCGTCGTATCTCGCATAGCTTGAAATGGCATACTGGACATCGAAACAGTACACAAAAATGCCTGTCAAGTGAATGGATACACTCTGTTTTAAACCCAATGCCATCACCCCAGGCAGTGATTCATTTCTAGGTTTTCTATATTTCCTGGCTCTAGGAATACCTCCCCATATTGGCTTCTGATTTACTGCGTACAGAGGCTATTGCCATGGTAGGACTGATAATAAAAAAAGAGAGGGAGAGATAGAGAGAAGGAAATACTAAAAATGGATTTCTTACTGAAATGTTATTCGCTGATGAGTTTCTTTAATTTTGGCATTAGGAATGTGTGCTATTAATTCCATCAAGCTGATATGATATTGGAATTAGTCTGCAAAGAGAAACTTTAAAGCTATGAGAGTCTAGGAAGGAGCAGTTAGCTAGCAGGCTGGCCAATTGCACTTGACCTCAGGTGACTGGTGATCGGTCTTGAGATGATCTTAGAAATGAGTTTGCTTCTACTATTTATTCAGTTGGGCATAGATTCATACAAGGTCATAACTGGAAAGGATTTTATGGTTTGCAGTTTAGTTGGCAAAGGAGCCCCTGTAATGCTGAAATCTTGCCCCTGAAAAGGGAATTCTGCCTTTGATTTGCCATAGATGAAGTTAAAGTTTAAGAGAAAGAGAATTGGATATATAGCCAGGAGACCTCTGTTTGAATAGTGCCTCCATTATTTACTATCCATGTGAAGTTGGACAAGTCATTTAATTTCTAAATTGGTTTCTTCATTTTAAAAATGAGGGCCATAATTTTTATTATTTACTCCCCATAGAGAAACAGTGTAGTATGAGTAAGTACTTGACTTGGAGTCAAGAAGACCTCAGTTCAGATCCTGCCTCTGAACCTTATTAGTTGTATAATTCTGAATAAATCACATAATCTAGGAAGTTAGATGATGCAATGAATAAAGCATTAGGTTTTAAGTAAGGAAGACTTTATTTCAAATATAGTCTCAGATAATTAGCAGTTGTGTGATCCTGGGCAAGTTACTTAGCCTCTGTCTGCCTCAGTTTTCTCATCTGTTAAAGGAGGCTAATAATAGCTCCTATCTAGCAGGGTTTTCATGAGGATCAAATGAGATAATATTTGTAAAGTGCTTAGCAACAGTACCTGACATACAATAGGCAAATAATAACTGCTAGTTTCTTCTTTCCTGTCTCCTTCCCTCCTTCCTTCCTTCCTTCCTTCCTTCCTTCCTTCCTTCCACCCCCTCTCCCTTCCTCCCTCATTCCATCCTTCCTTTCTCCTTCCCTCCCTTCCTCCCTCTCTCCCTTCTTTCCTTCTGTCCTGTCTTTCTTTCTTTCTGCCTTCTTTCCCTCCGTTCTTTCCTCCTTCCCTTCCTCCCTACTTGCCTCCCTGCCTGCCTCCCTGCCTGCCTTCTTTCCCTCCTTCCTCTCCATGACTCAGACTTTGATTTAAATTTAGATATTGTTTCATTCATTTTTAAAAATGAAGAAAAGGAGTCTCAGACAGATGAAATGACTTTCCCAATCTTACTACTAGATTGATCATTAAGGGGTAGAGCCAGGATACAAATTTGCCTTTTTTGATTCCAAGCCCTGCACTCTATCTACCACAGCCGGCTCTGCAATGGAAAGGGAATTACCACATCAGAAATTCCCTTTACTAATGAAATCCCTATTATTCTGCATATCTATCCATCTCTCTCTCTCTCTCTCTCTCTCTCTCTCTCTCTCTCTCTCTCTCTCTCTATATATATATATATATATATATATATATATATATATATATATATATATATATTATCAGTCAACAAGAGCTCACTGCCAGAGATTGTTCTAAGCCCTAGGGTCACAAAATAATTTTCACACTTAAGTGTTTACATTCAAATGAGAGGGACATCATAGAAATAACTAGGTATGTTCTAGATATGTATAGAGTGAATAGGAGGTAATATGGGAAGGAAAGGCCCTAGGGCCTGGAAGTGTATTCTGACAAAGATGGAATTTGAGCTAAATCTTGAAGCAAACCAGAGTAATTAAGAAGCAGGTAAGGGAGGAGAGCTTTCCAGGAATGGGGAGGCAGGGGTCAGTATACAAGCATTTAGATGGGGGAATGGTGTGTCATTTGACCAAGTGGAAGCAGACCAGTGTAGCTGAAATGTAGAGTGTTGAGAGAGGAGTAAAAAGTGAGAAGACTGGAAAAAGTAGGAAATGGTTGGTTAGGAAGAATTTTAAATGTCAGACATTACCTATGATGTTAAGGGTAATAGGGAACCATCAGAGTTGACTGAGCAAAAAAGGTTCAGTTGGGTTAGTTTATATTTAAAAAAAAAACCTTGAAATACACACACACACACACACACACACACACACACACACACACACACATATATATATATATATACACATAAGGGGATGTGGAAAATGGGGAAAATAATACACTGTTGATGGAGTTATGGATTGTTCTTGCCATTTTAGAGGGTAATTTGTAGCCTTGGTCAAAACGTTATAAATTTGTCCATTCTTTTTGTCACAACAATGGTACTACTAAATTTTTATCCCAAAGAGTTCATTAAAAAAGGACTAGGACCTGTATGTACAAAAATATTTGTAGCAGTTTGTTTTGTAGTGGTAAAGAATTGGAAATTGAAAGAATTCCCAAGAATTCCCATGAGTTGGAGAAATGACTGAACAAATTGTAGCATATGATTGGTCTTCTCATGCTCGTTGATTTATCTTAGGCAAGGCAATGGGGTTAAGTGACTTGCCCAAAGCCACACAGCTCAGTAATTATTAAGTGTCTAAGGTCAGATTTGAACTCAGGTCCCCTGACTCCAGGGCCAGTGCTCTATCCACTGCACCACCTAGCCACCCCATTGTAGCATATGATTGGGATGGGATACTTATTATACTATAAAAAATGAAGAGTGGGATGCTTTTAGAAAAAAACCTGAAATAACTGATGAATTGATGCAAAGTGAAGTAAACAGAACTAGGAGAAAAATAGATATATTAACAGCAAAATTTTAAAGCTGATTCACTGTAAAGACTGAACCAACACAATTTCAATGTATTCATGATAAAAAAAATACTATCCATCTCTAGAGAGAGAACTGATGAATTCTGAGAGCAGATTGAAACATATCTTTTTCACTTTATTTTTCTTGTTTTATATTATTAGTGTTTTATTTGGCAACATTTAATATGGAAATGTGCTTTACATGATGTCTTATGTATAATTAATATCATATTTTTTGCTTTCTCAATGGGAGGGGAAAGTAGGGAAGGTGGCAAAGAATTTGGAGCTCAATAATTTTTTTAAAAAATGAATGTTAAAAATAAATATTTTTTTAAAAAAGTCTACTCCTAATGGAGGAGGTGAATACTTAGCTGGAAATAGTCGTTGTCAATAATACAGTAGAAAAGGCACAGGTTGCTGCAACCTCTGGTATTTTGAGCAATATCAGAAATTGATATGATGTAATCTATGGAAATGACTCTTAAAACATGAATTATCATCTGCATTGCTATTGTATGCAATAGCTGAGTTCACTTTGATGAGAGCAGAGAGTATCATATTTTTCTATTTGTATTTATAATACTTAGAATTGTGATTTGTCATAATAAATGCTTAATAAATATATTTTAATTGATTAAAAAGAGGAAAGAAAAATCACCTTGGCAATTGAGCGAGATGCTTGAGGCAAGGAGACCAAAGAGGCTACTGTAATTGTTCAGAAGAGAGATGATGTGATAATGAATGAGGGTTGTGGTTGTGTGAGTGAAAAGGAATGTTGCAAAGGTGGAAATGACCCTATACAATGGATTGGATGTGTGGGATGAATGAGAGCGAGAAGTTGAGGATGGTATTGTGACTGGGAGGATGGTGAACCCCTAAAAAGTAATAAAGAAGCTCAGAAAAAGAGACAGTTGGTAAGATAATAACTTCTATTTTGGACACGTTGAGTTTGAGATGTATTTGGGATATTTAGTTTGAGATATCCAAGAAATGGTAATTAGAAAACTCAGGAATAAAGACTAGATCTGAATAAAGAAATCTAAGAATCTTCTCTATAGAGAGGAAAATGGAACCCATAGGGATTGATGGTCTTATTAGGTGAGATGATATACAGCAAAAAGTGAAGAGGATTCCTGATGGAGTCTTTGGAGACATCCAAAATTTGTGTTTGACCTGGATGACGATCTAGCAAAGGACATTGAGAAAAGGTAGAACTATGAGAGAATATTATAGTGACAATCTAGAGGAGAGTGTATGTAAGTGTATGTTGTGTGTGGGAGTACTGTAAAATTTCATTACCTGGTGTCCTCTAGTACCAGAGCTGGGGGATGGAGTGTACCAGAGCATTAGTTACTGGTTGATTGTAAGAGTGCCATGGGAGTGGGAGTGGACCAGGGATTGGGGAGGATATTTAAGCACTTGTATTCAGTTTAATAAATGGAGATCTTGGAGAATTTTAAGGAGAACTTGTCATCCTTGACTTCCTTGGCTCCTGCCTCTTCAACATTCCCCTGGATAAGGATAAGCTAGCTGGCAGGAACCTAACACTTCCTGAGCAGCTGGTCAAACAGGCACTTAACAAGTATATCCAGGCAAAGGTAATCAAAGTGCCATATTTTGCAAGGATGGAGAAAAGATAATTAGATGTGAAAATTAGGTGATTACTTTGGAAAGGATAGTTTCAGTTGAAAGATGAAGTTGGATGCCAGATTGCAACTGATTTAGAATCAAGTAAAATGAGAGGATCCTGAGTGTTGGTGTCTTTCTCAAGAATTTTAATCATGATGGGGAAGAGACAGATTGTCATTGGGGATAATAGAATCAAGTAAGGATTTTCTTTAATATTAATGAGACAAAAGTAGCAGGAAAGACTTTCATAGATAAGATTAAAGAGAGGAAAAAGTGGGAATGACAGTGGAAGGAAGTTTGCTAGAGGGGACAGGTTCAACAGTTCATGTAGAGGACTTGGCCTTGTCTAGAAAAAGAATCATCTTTTTCATCTGAGACTGGGTTGAAGGAAGTAGGGGAGGATATTTAAATAATGTCAAATAAAGAGAATGGGAGAAGAAAGAGCTCTTAGGGAATGGTTTGATGTTCTTGATAAAGTATGAGGTCATGTCCTCAACTAAGAGGTTGGGGTAGAATGGACGATGTATCATCTGAGTCGCAAGGAGATATGAAAATGTTTGGAATTGCTGCTATGGAGAAAGGGATGGAAAATCATTAAATGCAGTGAGGGCCCAGCTGAGATTAATATAGCATACATTTATAGTAGACTCATGTAGTATGGTTTTGTGATTTATTTTAACTTCACTCAGAAGCAGGTACACAGGACAGAAGGAGGTGGTTGGCGAAATTGTAATTCAGGGTTGGGGTTTGGCAAGCCATGCTTGGCGATGAGATAAGAGGGCAAACAATATATTTCAACATTCATCACTGAAGGCAGGAAGTTAGATCCCATGAGTTTCTGGGACCAGCAGAGAATAGTATAGTAATGAACTGGTTCATCAAAGCATTGAGATTAGAAGGGTGTAGTAGAATGCAGCACAGCACATAGATAGTTATAGCCTTGGAATGTGCTGGAAGGATTGAGGTCATAGTGAGGATGAAGAACAGGTGAGATGACTTGCCCAGGGTGACTTGCCCAACTAAGTCTGCTATGGTCTGCACTGATTAGTAGAATCACAAAAATGTGTGGGGCAGTATTGACTCAAGATCTTTCCGACTTCAGGTCCAGAATACTACTCAACATATCATGTTGTCCCTCTAGGATTACATATATCCAACAATTCAGTAATATGTTTTAACTTTCTCAAAGTATTTTAACATCTATTGTTAATGTCACCATTCTACTCCAGAACTTACAACAGTTTCTTACTATTTACCTAATTGTTCTTCTGGGCTTCCAAGATTGTCTACATTCTATTCCCATCTGGCAATCCCACTGTACTCACAATGGGTCCTACATTTCAATCTGTTCCTAACTTTCCAGTAATTTCTGTTACTCTTGATTTTCCAATCTAATAGGTCTCCTTAGTGTCCATCACCTATATCATGCTTATTGGTTTTTGTTTTGTTTTGGTTTGGTTTTTGTGGAACAATGGGGTTAACTGTCTTGTCCATGTTCCCACAGTTAGTATCAAATGTCAGAGGTGGGATTTGAACACAGGTCTGCCTGACTGCAGGCCTTTGCTCTATTCACTGTAACAACTGGCTGCCCCCATATTATGCTTATTGGATAGATTAACACTATAAAGTAGACATAATATAATCAGGAAGAGATGAACTGAAACAAAATTGGAAGTCAAATTTCTGGATGCTTGAGGCTCTACTTCTCTGAGTCCTTGTACTCTGGTCTACTTTACCCTTTGAAAGTCTATTCTGAAAGAGATTTTCTGAGGATTGGTTTCAAGGAATTGGAGATATTTAGCCTGGAGAAGAGATAAACTTCAGGGGAACATGATAGCTGCCATCAAGTATTTGAAGGGCTGTCAGGTGGAAAAGAGATTGGATCTGCTCTGCTTGGCCCCTGACATCTAGCTAGGAGTGATAGGTGGAAGTTTCAGGGAAGCTGACTTAGGCTTGATATTAAAGAGAACTTATTAATCATTAGAAGTATCAGAAAGTGGGACTGATAATCACAGAACGTAAATAGGTACCCATCACTGGGAGTAGAGGTGTATCACTACTTATAAGGGTATTTAGAGGGGATTCCTCTGGATTATGAGGTTCAGAAGGAAACACAGATAAGCTGGACAGCTTTGAAAGTAAAATGCTGAATTTATTATCTATGTGTCTATATCTAGCTATCATTAAAAAGCAAACAATGTAATAAAGATTGGTGATTTTACATAGAATCCTCTTTTTCTATTCTATATTTTACTTGGAAATACAGGTGTGTGTGTGTGTGTGTGTGTGTGTGTGTGTGAAATTCAATTTTAAAGAATAAGTTTTGGATTAGACAGGATGATTTGTGAGAGCCTTTCTGCCTCTGAGCTTTCATGAATCTCAAGAGAAAGGAACTAAGAAAATGGGAAGTCTCAGTGTTCAGATACACAGTAGACTTGAAACTGAGGGGGGGAAAATCAGAAACCTATAACCAGGAGAAACTCAAGGGATCTTCCTGACTTCCTGTCTTCAGGTAGGCAGACGAATGTTGCAATTGTTGGAACAGTTATTCTTTGCAATCCTTGATCCTCTTGAATATAAAATTCTTCCTAATATTCTAGTCAAATCCCTCTGGAATTCATCTAAACACTTGCCTTCCAGTCCTCATCAGCCATGGAAAACCATTGTATTCCCCACATGGGAAGTCAATCTCCCTTTAATTATATGACATGATATATAAAGGCTGCTAGATAGAGTACTGACCTTGGAGTCCGGAAGAGTTTGAATCTGACTTCAGACTCTTAACCCTGGGCAAGTCACTTAACCGTGATTGCCTCACACCCAGGGCCAACTCCAGTCATTCTGATTCTTATCTGGCCATTGGATCCAGATGGCTCTGGAGGACAAAGTGAGGTTGGTGACTTAGCACAGCCCCCCTCACTCAAATCCAATTCATGTACTTGTCATGGCATCACCTCCCTGATGTCATGGTCTTCTTCAAGAATGAAGGACAAACATCAGAAAACTTTTAAAATTCAGAAGACAGGGGCAGTGGTGTTTTTGTTTGCTTTTTATTTTTTTCCTGACCTAATTTTTTGGGATATCACTGTATTCCTCTATTTTCCTTTGAAAGTGTAGATATGGCCAAAGGGTCTTGTTCCAACCTTATCTGGGTGAGTGTTGCACTTGGAGGAATTCTCTGACCACGGACAACTGAATCTCCTTTGAATTCTAGCTTGTTTTTAGGGCTCCAGGCAGATCCAGTTTCCCAAATTAGCAGTTACAGAAGCATAAACAAATCTGATAATCTACTGGCTGCTAGCTTCATTAAACAAGCACATCTGTGGCATCAATACTCAACAGATCAGGTCTTAGAAATAAGGATTGTCTCACAGAGGCTGGAAATAGTATATATAAAAATACTGTGTGCCTGTGTGTGTGTGTGTGTGTGTGTGTGTGTGTGTGTGTGTTGTGAGTCACCAGCATTCTGGACAGTTTGTTGGATCATAGGACTAGAGCTAGAGACCCAAAGAAATGAAGTTCCACAGTCAAAATCACATGGTGACCTGGTAAAGCATCTGCGGTCAGATCTGAATACAGGTCCCCTGATTCAGGGTTCTGTGTACTTTAACACATTTTCTTCTCTAGAGTCATGTTGCCCAAGCATCTATCCTTCCCCTTTACTTTTTTTAGGTTTTTGCAAGGCAAACAGGGTTAAGTTGCTTGCCCAAGGCCACACAGCTAGGTAATGATTAAGTGTCTGAGGTGGGATTTGAACCCAGGTCCTCCTGACTCCAGGGCCAGTGCTTTATCCACTACGCCACCTAGCTGCCCCTCCCCTTTACTCTTTAAGTGACCTCATAGTCACCAAATGAATTCTTTAAGAGAAAGTAAGTTCTGATGCCTATGCAGCAGCATATTAAATGTAATTCACACCCAAGACAAGACCTCACCTTCATGATGCCATTAGTTCTCTTGAAGAACAAATGATCAACAACAAACTATACCCAACAACATGGTTATCATCCCCATCCAACATCTGGTATTGCATTTCAGGGCAATAGGTCCCCACAAATTCTCCTTCTTGGATCAAAGGATTTAGAGCTAGTTAGATCTTAGAACTCTGCTAGTCCAACTCTATTATCTTGCAATTGAGGAAGATGAGGCTTGGAATGAGTATGGAGGACTCTGGCAGTTTATTTTCCCCCATTTGGCCTAGTTGCTTTGGTTCCTTCTTCCTCTCTGTAATTTATCTATTTCTACCTCCCTTTCTAATCCCTTTCCCTTCTCCTTTTATTTCTCTTTTCCTCATCCTATTTACATTGGTCATCAACCAATGAACATTTATAAAGCCCCTGTATTCTGTTAGGCACCAGAGAAGATAAGAATGAAACAGTTCTTTCCCTCAATGAACTTACATGATAGTTGGGAAGATAATAGCGTGATAGATTAATGGATCCATAGATACAGAAGGATAAAAATAGATATGGGTATAGATGATAGATACAGATGGATTTTCGTGAGTTCTTTTGCAATTGTGAAACAAAACTTTAGTTTTGTCCAACATTTTGTGACCATTTGGGATTTTCTTGACAGAGATTAGAATCTGCAGAAGGTAGAATTCTAGTTGATACTTAAAGGAAGCCAGGGAAGTCAGTAGTTGGAGTGGAGGAGGGAGAGCATTCCAGGTAGGGTAGACAAAGTCAATGCCTGGAGCTAAGAGACGGTCCATGGAACAGTCAGTTGGGGCAGAGTTGAGTTGGAAAATGACAAGAAATACTATTAGCATGCATTTCCAAGTCTGTCAAGTCTCACCTTCATCCTTCCCATTTCCCTAGAGGTGCTTGATGAGTTGGTCCTTCCACCATCCTCCTCTGACAGCCAAGACATGGAAAATGTCTCTTTACACTTGAGATGAAGGAGTTGGAGCATTCACTGTAGATAGCCTTGGCTTCTATGCTTGAAAACTCCTGCTGGTATCTGTTGCTTAGTTCTCTTTGCATATTCAACTACCCCAGGCCTTCTTGAGCTTCAAGCTTGCCTTGCCTCACTTGCTCAACTGCTCCCTCTCCTTAGGTACTTTACAGATTGACTTGCTAGCCTACAGGGCTGCAAGGACCTCCATTAACTCCTCTCATTGCTTCTACCTCCTCTCAAAACTACTCATACTGGCATATACTCCTCGAAGCAATTGTAATTCTTGCTATCTCAATATGCAGTTCCCATCTGGAACTAGGCATCCTTGGAAATGTAGCCTTTACCTCTTTGGTCATGTCTAGTGCATCTTTTATTATTCAGGGACTATGCAGTATCTGCCACTACCTTTTCAAGTGACAATGGCATCCTATAGGGCTGGAAATTTGAGAAATCTAAATTAGCCTGTTCTTCTGAGAAGTTCCATACACCTTGGTTAAATAGGGGGCTAAAGGACTCTTTCTCAGGACCTTTATTTCCTTTTTTATGCCTGGGTACATCATGTTTTAATTGAGAAGTAGTGATTTTTCTCTCCAATGTGAGAGACAGCATGGTATAACAGATAGAAATATCAGAGTGAGTCACAGGAATAGAGATTCAAATCCTATCTCAGACACTTATTAACTGTGACCCCAGGCAAGTCTTTTGACTTCTACTTGTCTCAGTTTCCTTATCTGTAGAATGAAGAGGTTGGGTTCCCATAGTCTCCTTCAACTCTCCATCTAGATCCTTTGAGTACCAGAGTCAGTTAGACAAAATACTCTTTTGGCCTCTTCTGAAAGGCAAAAGGTTGATTGAACTGTTGGGCATCTTGGTGCTATGAGTCCCACTGCTACGATGTCAGGGAGGGAAACTTGTTCAAAAGCCTGCAGATCAATGATAAAGCAGAGATCCAACCTATTATTTTCAATCAGTCTCTTTCTTTGTCTACCCGCCATAGTGGTTTAATCTTGGAAGGGATAAATGACAGGCAATTTTCTTTATGCAATTTTCTTCTTCTCATCTTTACTCAAGTCAGAGGAAGCAGTGAGGGAGAGTTTCTCTGGTGCCAAGATTCTTAGAAAAGCTTGCAACTCTGTGGGGAGGGGTCTAGCCAATGGGGTTTTCCAATTCAGCCAGATTGATATAACTAGACTTTGATGATGCTCACCTGCACACTTTACTGCTGCACTTGGGGCAGTTTAAAAGGACCACGACACAACTCTAAATCATTCTCTGCTTGACATCAACCATTCCCAGGGGAGAAGGAGGAAATCATTATATGGATGAACAGTGATACCCTTTGGATCTTAAAGGACCCAATTAGTTTCTTTATCAAGGAATGGAGTGATTGGAGTGGGGCAGGCTTGGTAAGAAAAAGTTTCTTATGAATGATCAAATTTCAGCCATCTAGCTATCCGTTCATCCATCTATCCTTATGTACTTTAATCTATATGTCATTCATTCATTGATTCATTTCATCAATGTATTAAAGAATGTCTTCTGTATCACCAGAATTATGCTAAGCCCTGTGTGCTAGGATTACACTCCCAAGCATGATACCACTGTAGGTAATAGTTCTAGTGCTGAAAAGGATATTACTGATCAAATGGTCCAATCTCATACAGAGGTAGAAATTGAGGGCCAGAAAGATTAACATCAGAGGTAGCTCTTGTATCCAGGTGCTCTAATTTGAGAGTTGCTGATTAGTGACATTGTTTATTTATCTTGAGACTATGAAGAGAATAAAAGGCTTTGCCAAATCATATTCTCTGATCAGAAAGCTGCATCTCTTTTGAAAAGCCTGGTTGTTATTTGTCCTTGTGATTGTTATTTTGCCTGAGTGTTTGTAGGGACCGATGACATCATGGGAGATGTCTTGACTTATGTGTGAATTGGATTTAAGTGAGGCACATTGTTGTCAGCCTCACTCTCTCTTCCAGCATCATAGAAGTTAATAGCAGGTTAAAAGTCAGGATGACTGGTGATGACCCAGGATGTAGTAGATGACCCTGGCATCCTCAACGTATAACCAAGCTCTAAGTGCTCTGCAGCCATGCTTCATGGTCATTGGAACAAATTATTCTCATCTACTCATTCTGCCCAGGGGAATCTTCACATGCTTGGTGTAGACATCTCCTGAACTCATCAATGGGTTTGAAACCTGTAAATTACCCTCAACCTGGATTAGTTCACCTGTCAAGATACCATACCTTGGCATGGCTTCTGCTATCTGCACAGGTGAGATTTAAGTACCAAGTAGATGCCAAATGTGGATGACTACTAATGAAAATGGCTTGGCAAGCCCTCACACCAGAGGTGTTAGTTTTCTTTGAATACCCATACACTCCAACCCTCTGCCCTCTTGTGCTAGCCAATGGTTCAAAGGACAGGTTCTGGCCAGGGCTAAGAAAGGAAAAAAAGGGAGAAAAAGATGAGGGTCATTTGCCGATAGATGTCTGAGGATGGTGATGATGGTACACACGTATGGGGTTTCTCTTGTCCATCACAGTCCCACAGGAATCTCAAGAAAATGAACAACCTTGAGATGGGCTTAGAGCATACAGACTCACTCCCTAGTGTGATGTCAAACCAGATGTTTATATTATAAAATGGCCAAGCTGTTCGTTCATGGGTAGCATGTTCAGACCACCTAGCAAATATAGTTTTTGATCCACTAACATATAAGCTTCTGGGAACATCAATCTAGAGCTGGAAAGGACCTTAGAAAAGGTCAACTAACTAGTCCACCACCATCTATGTCAATTTTACAGACAAGGAAATGGAGACTTAGGGAGGTCAAGTGATTGGCCACAGATCTTGTTGGATCATAGCTCCATAGAGGTGTTCATTTTATAAGTGAGGAAATTGCGGCTCAGGAAAGTAATATGATAAGCTGCTAGTCACCTAGGTTCATGCCTTCTTTAGTGAATGGGATACATCATTGACCTCACTGAGGCTAGAGAGATGAAGTGACTTGCCCAGATTTATCAGTTACAGAGAAAGACATTTGAACCCAATTCCTCTAATGGCAAACACTGAGTTCTTCCACTCTACCCCCCTATAGAGGGAGCAGAAAATTTCATTACTAGCCTCTAGGAACCTCTAGTCTGGGCATCAGAATAGACCACAATCCCATAAAAGACTTTCTGGAACGATTCAGGGTTGAATATAATTGAGTGATAAAATGAGCTCTGCATACAACAACCTGTCTTCTGAAACTAAAAAACCCAAATCCTTCAGAACAAGTTAGAAAGTGGAAAAAAGAATGGTTTTGGGAGTTGGGAGACCTTCTGGCAAGATATATTTCAGCAGGGATTTTTTTTTCCTTTTTTCTTTTCTTTTTCTTTCTTTTTTTGCTGAGTGATCTGTTAAGTCCAGGGAGATGGATTATCATTCATGAGACAGTGCAGGATATTCAGAAGCCCTACCTGTTTGAAGGGAAGCTAGCAGAATACAGCATATGATGCATTGGGACTGGAGGGGAGAATGATTGGGAAAGGGGGGCTCAGAGCTGAATCCTGCCTTCCATGATTAATTATCATAGTCAGGAGACTCAGATGAATCAGACTGGACAAAGAGGAAAGCAATACCAATTGTAGGTGCCAGGGCTCCCAATGGACCTGGATCTATAGCCCTTAAGTAAAACTAATCAAGTCTCCAATGAAGGAACCTATTTTTTCTCTAACATTATTTTATTTCCAATTCTGTTGTCTTTCCCATAAAAATGTACAGCTTGCTATTTTGGCTTTGTACGTCACTTCCATTTCCAATTATATTTCTTACTTCTTCACTGAACAATGTATCGTACCTTGTAGCAGAGAGACAGACAGACAGAGAGAGAGAGAGAGAGAGAGAGAGAGAGAGAGAGAGAGAGAGAGAGAGAGAGAGAGAGAGAGAGAGAGGAGGGGAAGAGAGTACTTTCTATGACTATATGTTCCCTTTGTTGCAAAGAGGTAAACTCCTCTCAAAGGTTGATTGGTTTTTAATAGGTGGATGGTATTTCAATTCAGTTTTTGCTGTTATTTTTCATTCTATTTTCCTATATTGTAGTCAAGATATTTTATTTCCGATTCTAAACAGACCAAATTAACTTGGCATGGGACTTAGGAACCTCTGTGGATTTCAGTGTTCCTATTCATAAATGTGAGGAGGGAATATGGTTCATCATAATAAGAAAAGTACTGACCTGAGAACCAAGAGACCTGTGATGGAATGAGAAAAGATACACAGTTGGAAGTTGGAAATCTAATGGTTCCTGTAAGATCTGACATTAAACTACATGAATGATTTTAACCAAGTTATTTCTCTTTTGTGACCCACATTTTGCTTTACCTACTTTCTCCCATTTTTAGTGTTTCCCTTTCTTCAAACTCTTTTGTATTTCTTTGTATATCTCTTGTTTTTAATTTTATCAGATAGATGGACCAGTTGTGTGACCCTGGGCAAGGCATTTTACCCTGTTTGCCTCAGTTTCTTCATTTATCAAATGATCCGAAAAAGGAAATGGAAGACCATTCCAGTATCTTTGCCAAAAAAAAAACCCAAATTGTATCACAACTGAACAACAAATATCTAAGTCATTTCATATGCCCTCAGTAGAAAAATGGCTGAAGGTTACAGTTATTTAACTTCTCATTCTGTGTTCCTCACAGTATATAATAAGTAAGGTCCTAGATCTAGAATTAGAAGGCATCTGGGCCAACCTCCTTCTTTGCACAGTTGAGAAAACTGAGATCCAGGAGGTTAAATAACTAACCTATGTTCACATGGTTGGTCATTCATTTGGGGTAAGTGAGGTGCTAATCAAATATTGTTAAAATTGATTGGTCCACAAAGGGGTAGTAAGATGATGCCTATTTAGAGATTACTGGAGTTGGAGTCAGGCAGAGCTGAGTTCCAATCCTGCCCGAGACACTTGCTAGCTGTGGGACCATGGGCAAGTCACTTAACCTCACTCAAACTCATGTTCCTCCTCTATAGAATGGAACTCATAAGAGTGCCTTCCTCAAAGGATAAATGCCAATATCATATATAAAGAGCTTTGTAAATATTAAAGGGATTTATACATTATTGTTATTATTACTAAAAATTGGTTTATAATTAATAATAAATGGGAGTTAGTGAGAGATGATAGAGTATTAGATGGCCCCTATATAATCCCAGTTCTGCTACTTACTAGGTGTATGACTTTAGTAAGTCATTAACTCTAAGTTTTGGCTTTCCAGATCTAGCTGTTAGCACTCTCCCCCTGAAATTACATTACCTTACATATAGTTGCATAATATTACATATCCTCAATAGATTGCAAGCTTCTTGAGGACAGAAAGTATTTTATTTCGTTTTGATCTTTGTATCCCTAAACCAGGCAAAGTATACATACAGTAGATACTTAAAGTTTTTTGAATTTGAACATAGTAGTTACTAAATTAGTGCTTGCTGAATTTGATTGTCCATAAAAAGAGGGGAGAGGGTTTCTCTAAGATTCCTTCCAGGTCTAAAATTTCATAGTTCTCTGGGTCTAGTTATCAAGTTTGACACTGACTAGCTCTAGGTTGAGTCACTTTAGCATGTCAAAATCAAAGCTAGAGCAGATCCTAAAGATCCTGGAATCCAACTCCTTCTTTGATATTTGGGGAAACTGAGGATCAGGGGAGAAGAAACAAATAATTTGAGGGTTTAGAGGGAGCAGCATCAGCTTCCAATCAACTCAAATAAACTGTTAAAGTCAAATTTTACTATAGAGGGCCTTGAGAGTCTTATGAAGATGTTCTATAAGACTGAGGCTGGGGAGGCCGGTCTTGTGGGGATAGCTGATGGGGCTTAATGTGCCTAGCATTCCAACATTACTATGGAGAATGCAGCTACAATTGGATGCCTTGTTTAAAGGCCAGATGTAGGCTTGCCCAAAAAACTATTTTATGGAGAACTCACACAGGGCAAGCACTCACAAGGGGGGCAGTAAAAGTGATACCAGGATACCCTGAAGGTCTCATTGAAAAACTTTAGAATGGATTGTACAGCATGGGAGACCCTAGCACAGGACCACCCAGCATGGCATGCCCTCATCAGTGAGGGAGCTGCACTATGAGGAAGGCAGAATTGAAGGAGCTCAAAAGAAAGGTGGCATACATTAATTTAAAGTCCCCACCCCAAGTGTTCCCATGGACTATTTGTGCCCAACCTGTGGTACAGCATTCTGAGCTTGTATTGGTCTGATCAGCCACAGCTGGACACATTGTCATTTGTCTCAAACATAGTGATGTCATTTTGGTCTTCTTCGATAATGAAGGACAAGAACCTATATGCATCACTTGGGATGACCTTATAGTAGTGTTTTGTTGGGAGGGGAAGGGAAGAAGCTTGACAACTACATTAATCTTACTATTTATAGGTTGTTTGGGTTTACCTAATGAGGAAACATTCTCAGGGATACTAAATATCAGAAATCTGGAGCATAGCCCCAATTATCTTGCCCTGGATGAGTATATGTATATACACACACACACACATATATATGTGTATATATACACATATATATGTGTGTGTGTGTGTGTGTGTGTGTGTGTGTGTGTGTGTGTATGTGTGTGTGCCTGTGTGTGTGTGTTTATGTCTGTTTCTCCGTGTGTGTGTTTGTGTGGATGTGTAGATGTCCAGAGAGGGAGAAATAAGACGAATTGCTAGATTGTTGAACAATTGGCATGAAAATCCAGATTTCCTCAACCTCATCTTCTTTTCATTGTTTCTTGTTTCCATCGAAGCTGTCTCTTGAGCTAGACAACTTCAAAAAGAATCCTTTTGCTTCAGATTATTTAACCTAGAGGGGCCAGGTAATCTGAGACATCTCTAACAGCTCATTAAAGTCTTTTGAAAAACTAATTACTTAGCCTCTGTTCTCTCAACTTGTAGAACATGGATCCATGGAGAGAAATATGACTAGGGTTAGAGGCTTCCTGCCAGGGCTGTTGCTGTCCAGCATGTCAGTTTCATTTTGGATACTGGATCCATTCCAATGGGAAAACTGTCTCTGATGGTACAGGGGAAGGAAGGAAGGAAGGAAGGAAGGAAGGAAGGAAGGAAGGAAGGAAGGAAGGAAGGAAGGAAGGAAGGAAGGAAGGAAGGAAGGAAGACTTCAGCTGGTCCACTTACAGAAACCTTGAACCAGGAAAATATGAGTTGGTGTCTTAGTAGAAAGATTACTGTACAAGGAATCAGAAGACCTGAATTCAAATCTTAGCTCCACCAGGGAAGAATCAGAACACTGGCTTTTCTTATGGTTCTACCAGGAAATGGATGACCTACTTTTCTTTTCTTTCTTTGTCATATTCCTTTTTCTCTCTTGTACTTTCAGTAAGGGGAAAGGGTAGAAGGATTTGCTTTCTCCAAAGTCCCTTTCCTTTAATACTAGAATCTCACTGCAGAAGTATTTGGCAGTGGGAAATGGCCTTTATCAGTCAAGTATCAGTTTGGGGTCCCCAAATTCTTTACTCTTGATTGCCTACTTTTGTTGTTTCCATTTCTGATAACAGTCCAGTTATTGGCAGTTCTGAGAAATGAATGGATTGATGACCTTGAGCAAATGATTTATCTTCTCTGTGTACTATATTTTCCCATACAATTAAGGGTATTAAACTTGCTCATCTGAAGAGTCTCTTTTAAGTCTGTCATTCTAGGGTTCTGTTGGTTAATTCTTTCTGAGAGGAGGAATGAGTCTTATTCATTTTTCTCTCCCTCATAGAGTCTAGCAGAGTGCTTTGCGTACAATAGAAATTCAAGAAATGGTTTAGATAAAAGAATGAATAACTATAATTTACAGAAGGCTGCAGACATGGAAAAGAAATCTCTGGCCACCAAAGTCCTTGGCACTCTTAAATGGATCAATATCAGAAAATAACATAGTTTTATTAATGGAAATGACAATAAAGATGTATGGCGATCATTTTTGCTGCTCTATCCTGAGGATCATGGGACCTTTTCATCTGACTCGCAACTGAAATTTCTATGTGCTTTTTTCCCCTATTAGAATGTGAACTCTTTGAGATCAAGGATTGACATATTTTTTTAATTTGTATATTCAACACAGCACAATCCCTTGCATAGAATCAGCACATAATAAATCATTTTTCATTTATTCATTCATTCATAACTTTTCAGCATATTAGAAATGAAAGGGGGCATCATATGCAAGGATTCTTAGCCCTTCAGTCTCAGGTTTCATATATACATATATATGTGTGTATGTGTACGTGTTTATATGTATACATATAAACACATATGTGTGTATGTATTCACATATATATATATATTTTGTAAAAGATCTTCAAAGAAATCAAAAGTTAATGAAAATAAAGATCTTTTGTTCTAGCCAATTTTACAGTCCCCCCTTAAAATCTATCCATGAATCAATTGGGAGGTCCAAGAGCACCCCTGACCTAACCCAGTCCTTTCATTTCATAGTTTGGGGAACTGAAGTTCAAGCAGGGAAAATACATTGCTTAAAATTGCATAAATGACAGAACCTAAGACAAAACCCAATTCTACCCCCAAGCTCAGTGCTCTTATTCTGCTGTAGTTCACTCAAGAGGTATGGTTGATTTACCCTTATTTTCTTCCTCTTATTTAATTATTTCATGTCAACCTAGAGTTAAATGACATAGCAAAGCCACCAGAGGGGGTGAGGAAGTTTGAAAGGGTTGGATTCTGGTGTGCATTTGCTGGGATGAGTGTGTCTGTCTGTGTGTGTGTGTGTGTGTGTGTGTGTGTGTGTGTGTGTGTGTGTGTATGTGGAGTGGGACTGATTTGAATTGTTGGAATGTGTTTAGTTCCTAACTGGATTCCTCTGTGTCTTCCAGCTCTTGCTGATGCTGTAATTCCTCAGGAGGTTCCAAGCTCTCTGAATTACCCCAATGAAGTCAACTAATAGAAAGATTCCCAAGATTTAAATACACACACACACACACACACACACACACACACACACACACACATGCACACACCCCTCAACCACTGGCAATGCAGCCTGCTATATCATACAAACCTATTCTACTCCCAGGCCCTCAGTGCCTAGAGCAGGCTCAGTAACACCTGTTGCTGGGCATCTACCAGCTGTAAGCCTTCACACTGAGTTTGCCAGTCACTTGAGGCTCAGCCAACTCTATCACAAGCAATGCAACTGGTGCCTTCCTCTAGAATGTGATTCAAAGGGGTCTAAAATGACTTCCTTTTCTTGCCTATCATGTAGTCTGAATCTCCATCAATAGAGAACACATTTGAGGAATGAAGACCCATATCTCTTGCAGTATCCTATGAAAATTCAGATGACTTATTTTACAGGGAGTAGCATTGACCCTTTCCTTGAAAAGCACTGAATTCAGTTATAGGGTCTGGGTTCAAATTCTTGTCCTAACTGATTATATGGCTTTACTTAATATCTTTACTTAATATCGAACTCTATGGTTATTTAATATCTCTAGTTTTTATCTGTGAAAGAAGGTTGAAGGAGAAAAACTCTTTGGTTCATTCTAGCTCTAAATCTGGTAAACTTCCAATCTACTCAATATATTAAATGCGGAGATTGCATTTTGATAATCATAAGATCTTTCCAGGTCTGACTCTATCATCCTTCTTTGCTCCATTTATTGGATAACTAGATACCTTCAGAATCAAATATAAAATCCCCAGGATAAAGACCTTTATAACCTGTCCCTTCCCCACTTTCCTCCATTTACTCTATGAGGCAGTGTTGTGACCTCCTCGCTGTTCCTGGAACATGATATTCTATCTTCCCACAACTGCATTTTCACTGTCTGTCCCCCATGCCAAGCTTGCCCTCACCTCCTGGTTTCTCTGGCTTCTTTCAAGACTCTATTTGTATCCCAATTTTCTAGGCTCTATCCCTACTCCTCCATCTAATAGTGGCCTTCTCCAAAATTACATCCCATTTACACAGTACAGGCTTTTCATCTGTTGTCTCCCCAGTTATAATCTGAGCTCCTTCAGGCATTGACCATTTTTAGCTCTTCTTTGTATTGCCAGACACAATCCTTAATAGGATTTAATACATGTTTTTTGACTGGAAAGCAGAGAGGACAATAAAGAGATGGACTTCAGGGCACACACAGGGAAAGGAGTAGCTCAAGTTTTACCTGATTTGGAATGGTTAAAGACTCAATAACTATTAGGTTTTTAGAGTGTTAAGCCCAATCCCTTTATTTTAGAGAGAAGAAAGCTTTTTTATAGAGGAGACCTAGGGAGATTAAGTCACTTGTTGAAGTGTATACAGCTAGTATTATAAAAGAGTCATTATCAGAGAAAAATTAAAGAAATATAGTCTTCTGCCTCCATGTCCCATGCCATTTCCCATTTCTCCCTACTGAGGCAGGGAGGGGGACCTTTCTCAGACAAAGGACTAGTCAGAGGGGGGGGGGCTACATACAGAGTGTGACATACCTCAGGGAATAGAAAACTGAATAATTCTTAGCTTATAGAATTTTGAGTTGGAAGAGACCAGCAGGTTCTACTCATTTTATGTGGAGAGCAAAGCAATTTGCTTATAGAAATCAAAGGAAACCATGTTAGGATTTGAACTTACACTCTTTTGACTCCACTCTTCAGGAGATGGAGGGGAAGAGCAAGGAGGAGTAGGAGTAACAAAAGAACAAAGGTGATAGGTGGAATAAGGAGAATCAAAGAATAAATCCCTTCAGTTCAACAACTTTTCTGTCTTGCTTTTGGGTTTGGATAATCAGAACATTTGGGGTTAAAAAAAATAAAATATGATGATACAAAGGAAGGCAATTCTGCTTTCTCATAATTCTCCAAAGGTAATTCTCATCCTTATGAAAAAATGAAGGAACTATGGTAGCATATAGGGAGCTGGAATCTCCCAGGGGCAGTAATCTAGGTTCTCAGTTCTACAAGGTGACATACAGGAGAAAATCCCATCCATCAAAAGACAGTGACCAAACAGGTCCAAGATTTCCTTGATCATTTTTTATTAGGACTGTGACACATAGAGTCTATTTATGAGCTTTGCCTCCCTCCTCCCACCTATGTCTTTGGTAGGCAAGTGAAAATATGGAGGAGAGAGGAGAGAGGCTAGAAATGAGAAAAGAAGTAAATGAAGCCACTTTTAATGATCCAACACCATCTCACTCCAACTTCTCTGTTAGGCACGGAAGAGAACAATTTCCTTTAGAAATTTGCAGTCAGGTATGATAACATAGAATATAAAATTCTCACTTATATTTGGAATCTTCCACAGAAAGAACTTGAAGTACATTGAAGAGAAGTGTCCAGTCTAAGGTCACCCATTGCTTCATTTTGCAGTACCTTTAGTTTCCTCCAAATAAAATCAGGAGATTGGACAAATGGTCTCTAAGGTCCTTTACAGGTCCACCTTTCTTTTAGCTTCCCACACACGTTCTATCACTTGCCTCCATTATTTTTGCATGGGATTTTCTCTACACCTGAAGTCTTTTCCCTCCTTTTCTCTGCCTGTCATAACCCTTGGATCTCTTCAAGGCTGATCACAAGTGTCCTCTCCCTTAAGAGACCCTTCTCCATTTCCCTAGGTTTTAGTCCCTCCTTCTATATCACAAAAACCACTTTGCATATATTTTATATGTACTTAACTATTAACTCATTATATTATAAATGATGTATATTTAATTATGTGTTGGCATGTTATCTTATACACAATAATCTGTTGATGTTATATTTATACAATATATATTTAGTTATCTGTTGACATGTTATAAAAATATATAGTTGTCTGTTGACTGTGAGATATTATAGATTTAGTCATCTGTTGACATGTTTTATCTTATTTACTTTTATACATATATTAACATGTTATAAATTATACCAATTTACTTGTCTAGTAAGTCATATTTTTATATATTTACTTATCTGTTAACATATTGTTCCCCCCCCCATTGAATGTAAACTTCTTGAGGGTAGGAACTCACTTTTGTATTTGTATCTCCTGAGCCTAGCACATAGAATATTCATAAATTCTTGTTGATGGTGATTTATTCCATGTTGCTATATAGCCTTGGGAAGCATGAAAATCCGCCTTGGCCAAAGAGGTTTATTTGAAGAGGGTAATCAAGAGTGTATTCCCTAGTCAAAATCTAGAAAGACTTGCACAAGCTTCTTAGAAGGAAGGTATAATCTTTAGCAGAGCTTTGCAACATTGCAAGACACTCTACAAGGGTTTAGAAGGGATCCTGACTGTGAACTATTCTAAAGAGGTAGTGGAAAGCGACTTTTGCTGGGCTGTCCAGTTGCTGAGAGACCCACAAACTATTGGTTATTCATGATAGAATTAAGCCCTAAGAAATAGCCAGTGGCCTTTCAGTTGTTGGTTCCTACAAAAATAGCTATTGTGGTCTTCCACCAAAGGATATCAAAATAAGAGGATTTTTTTTTACTTGGTAGTCTTTGCCTCTTCCCCAACATCTCAACTCTATTCACCTTAAATGGAGAAAAATAAAGGGAGAAAGAAGAGAAAAGTCAGGCCTTTTTTCTCACTTCAATTCAATAAGCAATCCTACCTCTGCCTAATATTAACTATGTGGCTTTAGGGAAGTTTTTTATCCTTCTCAGGGCTCAGTGCCTCATCAGAAAATAAGAGAATTGTAAAGTCATTGAACTGATCATACCCTTTGATTCAATGATGCCACTAATACTTTAAAGAAATTGATCAAAGAAAAAAAGTCTACTATGTACAATGATATTTATAATTCACCTTTTTGTTGTCACAGTGACCTGGAAACAAAAGAGGGAACTCACCAATTGTATGATGGGGAACAAATTGTATGTTATTTGTCATATGAATGCAGTAGAATATTATTGCTCCAAAAGAAATTATTGTTTTAGAGAAACCTGGGAAGACTTAAATGAACTGATGCAAAGTGAAGTGAGCAGAACCAGGGAAATAATTTATATTGCAACAACAATGCCGTGAAAAGAATAATAATGTAGAAAGATTTGTGAACTCTGATCTGCAATCACCAACTGTATCTCCAGGGAGCTTATGATGAAGCAGGTGCCCATCCTTCCAAAGGTCCCCTTAGGGCACAAAATAATACATATACTTTTGGACATGACAATTATATTAATTCATTTTGCTGCTTGCTTGCTACAAGGATTATGTACTTTTTTTTCATGGGTATGGGAATTTTAGAGGGGAAGAGAAACTAGCAATAGTGTTATCCAAGAAAAAGAAAAATCAAGGAAAATGGGTTACAGAAATATTTTTGATAACTCAGGAAAGAGAATAGAAGAATGTTCAGAAGAGGAAAAAAATAAGAAAGGCTTGAAAGTAGCATGCTGAATATATTATATATTTAAAACAAAGCAAACTCTATGTAATACAATTTGAACTTTCATATAAAAATCCCCACCCCTTTTTCTTTTCTACTTTGCATTTGGAAAATTCTTTCTTGTTTTGAACATTTGCTAAGAATCTTTTTAAAAGTAAAAAATGGATTAAAGATACAATAAAATAAAAGAGAAAGAGAGAAGTGTCCAGTCTAAGGTCAACCATTGTTCATATTGCAGTATCCTTAGTTTCTTCCTGTATAAAATCAAGAGAATGGAGAAATGATCTTTAAAGTCCTTTTTAGGTCCAATTTTCTTTAGTCCACCATAAAATATATTCCATCTCCTGCCTCCATTATTTTTGCATGGGTTTTTTTCTATACCTGAAGTACTTTTCCTCTATATCTTGTTAGATTATTTCCCTTAAGATCTTTTCTGACCGAATAACTGTGATTCTCTCTTCTTATTATAAAAGCTTACTATGTACCAGGTCCTGGAGTTACAAAGATCAAAGCAATAAAACCCAGGCCTCAAGGAATTCTCATTTCCTACTTGATAAGATGGACAGGCAGAGAGTGACTGTTCTTCCATCTTGTATCATAGAAACTTAGAATGTTAGAACTGGGAGGGGCTTTGGAAATTATCTGCTCCTGCCCCACCATCCTCTTTTTACAGTGGAGGAAACTAAGACTCAGAAGTGTGATAATGACTATGCCTGCGTTGGGAAATAGCTAGCCCTCAATCTTATGGTTTTTGTTTTCAGATTCAGGTTTCTTTTCATGATGATAATCCCCTAAATCAGGAAAGAGACATATCATAATGGAGTTTCCCCTTTGGAAACCTTACTGAGGAGGTCCAAAAACTTCAAGTGGAAGTTGAGTCAATCATAGTGAACTAAAATAGTAATTTAACTCTTAGATCTTAAATTGGAAGAAAAACTTCCAGCTGAACCTTCAGATCCCTTTAGACCAGTGTTTGTTGAATGACTGAATGAAGCATTCAGGCCTCACTCTGGATCCCAATAGAAGACAAACAGGAGCTCTCTGGGAGTGGATTCCTTTGATATTATAATTAATGGCAATCAGTAGAGGAGACTGAAGAGTCAAGTGTCCACCTGGGAGATTTAAGGTGGTGCTTTCACCTTAATAGTGGAGGACTGTTTCTTAGGATGACTGACTACTAGCTTCACTCCAGGGCTCCTACATAGTACAATTTCTGCTGTCTGGTTTGATTGTAGATACCAGTAAGGGAAGTAGCCTGCTAGATAATCCATACCTTTCACACCGAAGTTGCCATCATTTCCCTACCACGTTTTCTCTCAACCTTCTTGCTTCACCTCATCACTTTGTCTTCTTCTTGCTCCTTCCCACTCTCACCCCAAATTTTGGGGTCTCTAGACTGATAAAAGTATTCTCTTCACCAGGAAGAATGACCCCCCTACTTAAAGATTTCCAAGAGGCAAAGGAAACCAGGTCTCCGTTCTTACCTGCCACTACAGGGAGGAAAGAGACCAAGAGAAGGAAACTTTTACCTTCACACTGACGAGGTTCCTCTTACTGAATCCACTTTAATGAAAAAGAAAATTGCATTTGTACTGAGGGTCTTGGGGCAGCTGCAAAAGCCTCTGATAGACTAGTGGGATTGTCTCATGCCTCACCCAGTTCATAAGAAACAGGAAAATTGGACCCCAGGGAAGTCTGTCCTCTGAAGAGTTCTAAAAGGTCTCTTGTCTGGGCCAAGGTTGTGATCCTTCCAACAATTTCTGGAAGAAAAGAACTTGCCTCCACCATGAGCCTAGCCTTCTAGGCAACTGTGAGGGAGAATCAGGAGATTTAGGAACAAATTTAGAAATCTTAAGAGATCAGGGGAAGGTGCTTGAGACTCTGGGAGGCAGGAAAATGATGCTGTGCTGAGCCAGGGAGAGAGACATTAGCCTCACAACAGGCAGAAGAGAATTTCCTGTTCCAGTCTATTTAAAGTGAGAAGTTTCATTCCAATTGTACTAGGGTACAAGGAGTAGCAGTACTATTTTAGGGCCAAGTCATTTCCCTAAGGACCTTGAGCTGTAAGCTCTTTAGGGTTTGGAGCAGCTGGACAGATGTGAAGGGAGGGGAATAATGGCAGTGATGACATATAAATGCAACTTGATGGGATTAGCTAGTCTTGACAAAAGATAGTGCTGGGTAGGACAACATTTCAGGGGTGTGGTTGGTAGGGAAAACTAAGAGTGCTTTTGATTGGCAACTAATAATTTCCAAATTATCTGAAAAATCTTAAATAGGACTAATTAAGAATTTATTAAATGCCTACTAGATTTGAGAACTATGAGGATTGTGTGAGGTAAATCGTTTTTCAAACCTTTAAGGAATATGTCAATGCCTTTAGTTTTATGAATAATAAACATGATTATTACATAGGGAATCATTAATATGGTCACCAGAGGACTGACTGTCCACAGGGCCAGAAAGACTTGAATTTAAATCCTGCTTCTGACATACTCACTCTATGACCTTGGGAAAATAATTTAATCTATAATGACTCTGGGCCAACTTTTGAGCTATGAAATAAATGCATGTAGCTGAACTGCAGTTTCCTTAAAAACTATTGAAAGCCCCCTTCCAAGAGCTTTTATGTGGGTTATAGCTATCAATATTAACCACACTAGAAATTAAAATGTCTTATTATTGTGAAATAGTTTTGACTTCATGGATCTCGTGAAAACATCTTGGATCCTCAGAACTTGACTTGAGAACTGCTGCATTGTACCAATGAAGTCACAGGTCTTGTCTCTTTGCTATTATTGTAAATAATACTATTATTGTAAATAAAAAATGAGATAGTCCCTGATTTCAAAGCATAGAGGAAGCTAGCTGGTACAGCACTAGACCTAGAGTCAGAAAGACCCAAGTCCGAATCTGAACTCAGACACTTATTAGCTATGTGGCCCTTACTTAACCTCTGTTTGACTCAGTTTCCTCACCTGTAAAATGGTGATCATAATGGCTTCTACCTCTCAGGTTTATCATGAGGATCAAATGAGAAAAGAATTATAAAAACAGCAAGCACATAGTAAGTAAAGCATAAATGTTGGCTATTTATTTTGATCACAGAATATGATCAAATGACTAGATGTAATGACCAGATCAAATGACTAGATTAGGAAACAGAAAGGCTAGTGTTCAGCCAGTGTTCAAGTGGTCAGGGAAGACTTCATGGAGAATTTTGATTTTATCCTAGAGGCAATAGGGAAGAACTGAAGCTCCAAGTTGGTTTGCACACCTAACTTCCAACAGACAGGAAAGAAGAAGGTAGAGTTGAGATAGGATTCAAAGGAGTTATTGGGACTTGGAATTAGGGGTAGATATTCAGGGTTAAGGCAAAGGCCTGTCCAGAATCCGAGTACTTGATTGTCTTTATGATCTTCTCTTTTAGGTGGCACACAAGTCCCTAGGCATAGCCAGTGGGTTGACTTAGGTGAAAGGAAAAAAAGGAGCCCCCCCTTTTCTTGTCTTCAATCCTTATTTCTCAGCTGTTGACTGGTAGACCTGTTAGCTGAAACCCATGCATGGCCTCTTTTGGCTCTAGGGTTGGGGAATGTGATTCTCCAAAAATGAGGAGAACATAATGAAATTTTCCATACTTTTAGAGAGTAGAATACCCTCTAGGGAGGCTGGTAATGAGCCCATAGTTTGTAAGGAATGCTCCTTCTTTCCACCTTTCCAAAGAGCAGTGGGCTGGGGCTCAGATCAACAAGGATCTTATTAGACAGAACTGGGCCATGCTATCCACAAGTGAATTTCTGCATTTAAGAGACCAGGGAGGATATGGAAAGTAGGAGACCTTTGGGGCAGGGCAGGTACATTAGAGAATCCTCCCCAGAAATCTGACCCCTTTTAATTAGACCAATAGAAGGTCTGAGTGCAGTTATCTGACTCAGAAGGCCAAAGGAATAGCTGACCCTTGGACTGATGGCTCTGGAGTCATTCTCAATATAATCTTTCTCAGAAGTTGGGTTCTGCTTTTAGTTTCAAAGCTTTAAGAAGAGTGGAGCTATACCCACTGAGGGATGGAGCTGCTAGATCAATGGAGAAAACTCATTAACTACCCCTCAGTTACAGATAGGGTGCCAGGAAAAGACCAGGTAGGAGTCAGTAAAACTGGATTCTTGTCCTGGTTTGGCCTCATCATATTCAAGTCTCTTTCCATTATGCTATACTACCTAATGAACATTATCACATCCTTAGATGGATCGCATCAAAAATGTTGGGTTCATTGTCAGCCTCTAGTTCCAAGTCCATTAAGAAAATCATACCAATATTGTGAAAGGGATCCTAGTTCCAGTGTAATTCTTTCATTTTATCTGTCAATCAATAAATCAATCAGTCAAAAATCATTGAAGTACTTCCAATATGCCAGATACAATTCTAGGTTCTGAAATGAAAGGAAAAATGAAAATACCCCTACACTTAAGTAATTTATATTTGATAAAGGGAGAAAAACATATGTCTGTTATGGGAAAGGGGATGAAAAGAGGGTATGGAAGCTGGCCAACAAGGGTTCATCCAGTTATTAGAGCATGCTCAGTATAATCTCTTTAGTAGGAATTCATGTGAAGACTTGGTGAACCTGCTTCCGAAAATATGTTATGTAATGGGAATGTTCTTCTCTTTCCCAATTAAGAGTATGTGCATAGAAAATGATCAATGTTGGAGAGGTGGTGGGAGGATTGGGACATTAACATACTATTGGTGGAGTTGTGAATTAATTCAAACATTCTAGAAGCTTTATGGAACTATGCTGAAGGATTCAAAATTGATCATTTCCTTTGACACAACAATACCAATACTATTGATAGTGTCGTGTCAACCAGAATGATCATAAAATCATAAAAATAATAAAAAATGGGAAAAGTCCCACATGTTCCAAAATATGTAAAGAAGCTGTTTTGTAGTGGCAAAGAATTGGAAATTGAGAGGATGCCCATCAACTGGGGAATGACTGAACAAGTTATGGTATATGAAGTATATGGAGTACTATTGTTCTATAAGAAATCATGAATAGGGGTGGCTAGGTGGCATAGTGGATAAAGCACCAGCCCTGGAGTCAGGAGTACCTGGGTTCAAATCCAATCTCAGACACTTAATCATTACCTAGCTGTGTGGCCTTGGGCAAGCCACTTAACCCCATTGCCTTGAAAAAAATCAAAAAAAGAAAAAAGAAATCATGAATGGTCAAACTTTAGAGAAGCATGGAATGAATTACAGGAACTGATCCTGAGTGAAATAAGCAGAACCAAGAGAACATTGTACACATTAATAGCAACACTGTGACCTGATCAACTATGATGGATGAAGCTCCTCTCAGCAGTTCAGAGAGAGCTAGAACAGTTCTGGGAGACCTGTTACAGACACTGGTATCCACATCCAGAGGAAAAAGTAAGAACAGAATCTGAATGAACGCTATGTTCACTTTTGAAAAATTTCTCTTATGCTTTTCCTTTCTATCCCATGATTTTCTTTCTTTCCTCTTAGTCCTAATTCTCATTACAAAATGACTAATATATAAATATGCTCACCAAAAATGTACATGTACAATGTTTATTAAATTGTTTGCTGCTAAGGGAAGGGGATGGGAAGGAAGGGTAGAAGAAAATTGTGTAACATAAATATGTAAGTGGGTGAATGTTGAAAAACTTTCATAACATGTAATTGGAAAAATAGACCAAAATATTAATAAAAAGAGTCTGCACAGGCGTTCTCTGTGTGTGCCAGTCAGTTGGCAAAGTACTATACTTGGACAGAGCACTAGACCTGGAGTCAGGAAGAGTTCAGGAAGACTTTGAATTGACTCTAAAAACATTTTGTTACTGAGCAAGTCCTGCTCAATGATCCTGGATGAGTCATTTATCCTTTGTCTATCTTAGTTTTCTCATTTGTAAAATGGATAAAATAATAGTACCTACCTCCTGGATTGTCTTGAGGAACAAATGAGATAATATTTATCTAAATATTTTGCAAACTTTAAAGCACTTTGCAAATACAAGTCGTTATTATTTTCTTATTTCTCCTGTCTGATAGTGTGATGATAAAGAACCATTACACAGGCTGCTGAAATTTAAATAATACTACAAAAGACTAGAACAAACCAACTCTTTCTCTTTCTTGATGGTTGTTTAGTAAGGAAGAAGAAATGCATTGAGCACCCATGTGGGGAAGAGGTCTAGCAATGGTGGCGTGATCTTAGTGGGGGAAGGGGCTTAGCAACCACTGTAAGTTTGAGCCCACTCTCCAAGAATGGAGAGTATGTCCCTCTTGTGGGTAAGGAGGGTAGGAAGGTTTTGTGCTTCTGTGTTTGCTGTATTTTCTCAGTAAATATCTCCTTGCAAACACTATTTGGTGTTAATGTTAGTTGGTTAGTTACTATTGAAGAAATCATATAGTTAACTGATATTGGAGAGACATTAATTGGTGGGAAATCATGCATGGAGCTTGAGAGTAGTACTCGGGAAATTTCCTTAGCCCTGAATGTTACTCTGAGAATTTGGAGAGGAACAGGACTCTATTAGAGTCAGTCACACTATCCACATAAGAGGATTAACAAAATAATATGCAAAGTATGTGCTTTATACTTACATCTAAGGGAATCAGGAGAAGTCACATCTAGGAGGAAGTACTTAAGCTGATCTTTGATAGCTAGGAGATTCTATAAGGCAGAGGTGGGAAGGAATACATGAGGGAAATAGTTTATAGAGACAGGATGGCAAAGGCATGCTGATGGAAGATGGAATGTTATGTGCAAAAATCAACAGGTTTAACTAGAGCATTGAGCACTCAGAGTAGTGATAATATGTAATGAGTCTAGAAAGATAGACCACAGCCAGGTTATGAGAGGTTTTAAATGCCAAACAAAGGAGTTATTAATTCATCCTAGAGACAATAGAAGAACACCAAAGCCTAAAGAAATCAACCATCTTGCTTTCCCAATATCTCATAAGCAGATCCAAAGCTAGAACCCAATTTCTGACTTTGCCTAGTCTAGGGATCTTTGTAGCATGTGAGTCCTTGATGTGTGTGTATGCTGGTGGGGGGAACCCTTTGGCGATCTGGTAAAGTCTACAAACTCCTCAGAATAACGTGTCTAAATTTTTGTAGGAAATGATAAATTTTACTTAGAGGTTAGGGAAAATTAAGATTTTCCCCCCCATTCAAAGTCACTGATTGGAAATCTATCCATGGTACCCTTGGGGACCTCTGAACTCTATGACTCCTAACAGAATACCTCCAACTGCTTCTTCTGTATTGATAGTCTATGAGGACAGGGGCTAGTTGACTGTTTTCCTTGCCTTTTTTTAAGAGAGATCACAGTCAGAGTTGGGCTTCTGAGCAACTCTCTCCACATTGGTCCAGATAGCCATGGACAATGCCAATGAATGCAACAAAGCTCAGAGATACCATTATATCTTTTGAATCTTGCTAATCTGGAAAATGAAGTGTCCTGAACCCCCCCGCCCCAAACCATGCAAAATATATGTGACCTTCAATAAGGTCACACCACATTCTGTGGGGTAAGCTGCACACAAGTTAATCTGAAGACCAAGGATGAGAAATGGAATTTGTGTGTGTATATGTGAATGTGTGTATGTATGTATGTGTGTGTGAATGTAAGTATATGTGTGAATAAGTGTGCGTGTATATGTGTGTGTGTGTGTGTATTTGTGTGTGTGTGTGTGTGTGTGTGTGTGTGTGTGTGTGTGTGTGTGTGTTTGTCTTTGTTGGGAAAGGCAGGGAGTGGGGAGGTAAGAGGGAGACTGGAAAAGAACAGTAGATTGAATTCAGTCCAAGAATGGGTTATTTTAAAACTTTGTTCCTTTGTTCCAAATAATTATTTGCATAAAAGCTTGTTATCTTAAACTCTCTTCCTTCCCTACCACCTCCCATTTATAGGAAGATATATGAAAGAAATCTTTGTGATCATCTCATGCATCTTCATTTCTTTTTTATCAAGTAAGAAATTGAGAGCTGTTAAGTCTAAAGTCACATGGAGAATAAGTGGCAGGCAGGATTCAAACCCAGGTCCAATATTCTTCCTTATAAGCCACATGCCATGTAAGAGTTTAACAAACAGAATTGTTGCTTTTCTTTCATCCTTTTTTTTTTTTCCTGGCAGAGGTGGGATGGTGATGGTGGCCATATGGGGTCTTTCTCTACTATAATTCCTTCCTTTCAGTAGCCCTTATAATAGGGAAAGGGAAGGCTGGGAGAATAGGAATGGGCTTCCAAACCGGTTCTGTCTCTATCACTTTCCAGATGGGTGACTTTGAGCATATCACATCAATTCTTTGTTCCTACCTCTGTAAAACAAAAGGTTTGGGTTGGTTGACCTTCAGGTTCCCTTCTAGCTCTCTGTTCCTTTCTCACTGCAGTGTTGAGAGGATCTCATCCATCTCTGAACACAACTTTACTCCCTCTGTTACAAAAAAGTCATTTTATTATGTCCAATATATCCCCCCACTGAAATGTCTATGGGGGGGGGGGACAGCTTATTTGAACCATCATTACTCATTTCCTTACTGGAGGCCACCCTGATGTCTCACCATGGTGCTGACATGGCTTCTCAAAGACTAGTCCAACAGAGGACAGGCCCTGGAAGTTCTTATCAGATGAGTAAGGTCAAATCAAGGACTTTGGCTACTCCTGTCCAAGGAACAATCTGGTTAAGACAGAGAGGAACACCATCCTCGATGAGGAGTGCTAGCCAAGGCAGATTGTCTCAGGGTTCTGTCTTCAACTAGCATAGGGTTAGGGGACTATGGAGAGACCACATTCACATTAACATAACAACAACAATAATAATTATCATTATTATTAAAGAATATTATTTTCTTCTCTTTCCTTCCCCTCCTTTTCCTCCTCTTTCTCTTCCTCTCTTCCTTCTCTTCTTTCTTCCTCTTTTCTCCCTGCTCCTTTTTCTTTTTTCGTCTAATGCTGCTTGTGTTTCTCTTTCTCCATCTCTATAATTTTATTTAAACTTAAAAACATGGAAAGGGAAACGATGCAGAGAGGCTGAATTTGATGTAATGGAGCATTGACCACCAAGGGCCCAGTTCTTCATCCTTTGAGCTTCTGTAATATGCCCCACCTGCTGCCAAAGCAGATGGAGGTTTGCTGAGCCTGTTTTCAGTTCTGCAATAGTGGGAACCCTTTCCAACTTCAAAGCTTGCACAGATACTCTCTATTTCTTGTTGGTTTTCCCTGTATTAGGGAATAGACATTTAAATGGTTTCTGAGTCAGAAATGAGGGTACATACAAAGATCTCTAATGAATGAAGAACATATACTATTCCTTCTTTTCTTCTGAAAAAAAACTGATATAAAAATCCACGTTGGGGAAGAGCTGTAGCTGTGGGGTGGGCAGGGGGCAGGGAAGGGTAGCCCTTCCTGATCACTGGCCCGCTTTTCTCCCCAACTGTTGTCCATATGGCTCTGAATACATGGTGCTACTGGGTTGTTTGGTTTTGTTTGTGTGTTTATTCTTTCCCGATGCTAAATGAATTAGTACTGGGAATGGAATGGACCAAGTTTTGACTTCATGACTTTCAAAAGGACTTCAGAATTTCAGAAACTGGAATCTACAACAGAATTTCCTAGTAGCTGTAGCAGTCCAACCTCTCCTGATAAGGAATGACTTATTTTTACTGATCATTTAGCTAATAATTATTACGTAGACTTTATTTTCTTTTAAAAGTGTATATAAAAAGGGCAGTTAGTGCAGTGAATAGAGCACTGGCTCAGGAGGGTCTGTGTTCAAATCCGAAGTCAAACACTTAATGCTTGTTTAGCTGTGTGACCTTGGGCAAGTTACTTAACCCCATTGCCTTGCAAAAGAACAAAAAAAGTAAATATAATTATATGTAAAATGATTCAATATTCAACTTTCAAATCTGTCTTACTTGTATATGATTGATTCTGGTTCTTCTTCTATTATCTTCTCACTTTTTCTCTATTTTCTCACTCCTTTCTCCTACCTATTCCCTACCCCCATAAAAAAGAAAAAAGTAAACCCTTGTAACCAATGTCCATACAATGTCCAAAAATATATGCTTTACTTTGCACCTTGGGTCTATCATCTCTCCATTATGTGATAAATAGCAAGTCTCATGATCTGGCCTCTGATTTCATGAATGGTTACTACATTGATGAAAGTTGTCTTTACATCATTGCTATCCTTGTTTAAATTGTCCCATATCTTGAAATTCTAGACTTCCTTTAATAAGCCAGCTCCAATACTACCAGTTCTATGAATTTGAAAAAGTATTTTAAAGAACCCACTATGTTTACAAAAGGGGCACTGGGATTATTGGAATGAAGAGGGGCTACCATTCACCAATATGAACTCTTTGTCTGCTGAGTTCACCCAAAACCTTCAGATGAAAAGGTGTGTTGGGCAGCAGGAAAAGGAAGAAGGCTGGTAGAGAGAGAGCATCAGCAATGGACAGGAAAGAGATGGGATGAATTTGCTGTTACACACGGAGTCCTGGGGAGTCGGTCCCTTTGACATTTGCAGCTCCTTTATTGATCTTGCCAGGACAGGAATTTACCTGCCAGCTGAGAATTATGTGTTTTTCTTGCCAGAGACTTGACATCATTAAAATAAATCATTTAAGGAGCTTTAGTTCCACGTTACTGAAAAGCAAGAAACAGTGACTGTGGGGTTTTGGTGATGTTTCAGCCACCTGTCTTTATTTGTTCTTCCCGACCTGCCGGGATGCGTGTCTTCTGAGATCTTCAAATAAATAAACAAGTGCTGCAATTGAGGAGAAGCTGTGACTCAAGAACGGGTTCTCCTCTGGACTACAGAGGTCCATTTCTTTCCTTCCTGTCATTTCCCTTTGCCCCCATTCTCCCTTCTAGTTTATTCAATGACAATGCTGAGTGATAGAGAATAACAACTGTAGTATAACAAAGAGCTGGGGGCTTGGAGCCAGGGATCCTGGGTTCAAATCCCTGCCCTAATCATCCCTGACTCCCTGGATGGTGAATCTAGAGTACAGGGATGTGGGGAGACAGATAAAGGAAAAGGAAATGTTCTGCCTGAAATGAAAGATCAATTCTGACTGGCAAGGGAAAATTTAAATAAATTCAATAAATGGAAGGGAATGTGGTATGATGAAAGGAATATTGATTCTGGAATCCAGCTCTGATCTGTGTTACTGTGGGCAAATCATTTAGCACCTCTGAGCCTCAGTTTTCTGCCTGGGGCAGCTGGGTAGTGTAATGGATAGATCGCATAGTTCAGAGTCAGGACAGCTTTGGAAACTTCCTGTGTGACCTTGGGCAAGTCACTTAACCCTATTTGTCTCAGTTTCCTTATGTTTCAAATGAGCTGGAAAAGGAAATGGCAAACCAGTCCATTATCATTGCCAAGACAACTCCAAATGAGATCAAGAAGAATCAGATATGACCAAACACATGCACACACACACACACACACACACACACACACACACACAAACACACACACTCTTTCTCGACCTTGCTGGGACAGGTAGTTGAATTAGATGACCTCTGAGGTTGTTCCAAGTTCTCATAGGTACATTGACATATTTCAGGGTATCTGTGAATTTGGATGAGGAAAAAAATGCATTTCTATTTCAACACATTTTTTAATCATTCTCTATATTTTATTTATGCTTTTAATAACACATTTCTGAGAAAAATCCATAGGTTTCATCAGACTCCCAAATGACACACAAAGGATAAGAATCCCCTCCCTAAAGCTATTTTCCTAGGCATTGTGGTTGGAATTGTAGAAGCAGGGTTCATCCCACATTGGGGCTGAGCCTAGAGAAAATTACACCGAGGGGAATCCTCCTTCCCCCTCTTAATTCCCTTCTCCCTCTACCATATTTTATCCAAGTGAAATCAAGTTAAAGTGACTAAGCGATCTGGGAATTGGGATTTAAAGTCCATTAGGATCTGAGAAGTTTTATAATTCATTTGCCCCCCCCCTTTTTTAACAGAGTAGGAAACTGAGACCCAGAGATTGAAAACTCAATCTCTAAATCCAATGCTCTTTCCATTACACTTGGCTACAACAATGGGAAAACAAACAAACAGGGGATGATGTGTTATTACCCAAGAGCCTCATGCTGCAACAAGAGAGCTGAGAATAAATGAAGGAAGTTTTGTTGCTGGGCAACCAGCCTGAGTTTCATTCCCCACCCTCACCCTACTTTATGTTCTTATTATATGTATATGTTTACTTACAGGTATATATGTGGATACATGTGTCTTTACATATATGTAAGTACATATGACTATCTCCTTCAGGACCGGGTTTGACCCATCAAGCAATAAAGCCTTCCCAAGAGGCTTCCATACCCTTAGAATCTGAACCAGAAGAAGGAATAGAATTGATTGGTTTTAAGAAGCAAGGGAAAATTGGTAGTAAACCCTTATTCAGAACAGTATTAAAAACTGCCTTGGGAACATTGGGAATAGATTTGAATTGATAGTCTGAAGATCAAGTCTTCAAAAAGTTACAGCGTTCCAAAGACAGTGGGACAGGAAGAACAGTTGGGAGTATGGAACAAGTTTATAGTCAGAAGACCTGAGCTCAAGTCCTGACTCAGGCATTGATGATCCTGTGACCCTGTGACTCTGGGCAAGAAACATCATCCTTTTCCTTAACTATAAAATGAGAATAATGGCACATGTGTTAACTTGATAGAGGACCTGGGTTCAAATCCTGCCTTGCCTACTCACTACCTGTTGAATTTAGGGCTTAATCTCTCTAGATCATAGTTTTTGCATTTGTAAAATGGGATTAGACTTTGTTGTGTTGTTATTATCAGTCATGTCTGACTCTTTATGACTCTGGGGTTTTTTTTGCACAAAGAAACTAGAATAGTTCACCATTTCCTTTTCTAGTTAATTTTGTAGATGAGGATCCTGAGGCAAACAGGGTTAATTGATTTGTCCAGGTCCAGGGTCACACAGCTGGCAAAGGCTGGAGGCAAGATTTGAAGTCTAAAAGAGGAATCTTCCTAAATCCAGGTCTGATATTCTATCCACTGCACCATCTCGTTGCAAGGGAGTGGGCTCCAAGAGAAAGAGTGTTGACTACAGAATCAGGGAGCCTCTATTCAAATATCATCTTTAGGGGTGGCTAGGTGATGGAGTGGATGGAGCATTGTCTCTGGAGTCAGGAGGACCTGAGTTCAAATCCAGCTCAGACACTTAATAATTACCTAGCTGTGTGACCTTGGGCAAGTCACTCAACCCCATTGCCCTGCAAAAACCAAGAAAAATAAACAAATAAATAAATAAATAAGATGAACAATAAATAAATGATAAATAAATAATTAAACAAACAAACAAATAAATAAATGAAATCCTCTTTGATGGTTGCTACTTCTGTGACCTTGGGCATATTGCTTAAGCTCACTGAGACTCAGTTTCCTCATCTGTTAAATAAAAGGTCCCTTTTATCTCTAGATTTGTTATTCCATCATCTGATTTTTCAATCCCATGAAAGCCTTAATTTGTCTATGCATGTTCACATTGTCATGTGGCAATCAGAGCTTAATATAATACTGTAGATAGGTTCTGACCAGGGCATGGTACAATGAGGCTAGCACTTTCCTGGTCCTGGGCACCATGACTATCTAAAATTGTGGATGGTGCTGCAGAATAGTGAATAGAAAGAGAAATGCCATGGATATCAATGGAGAAACACAAATAAGTGGAGTTAGGCATTGCTAGGTGAGGGCTAATGTTCTCAGAGTCTAATTTGGGGAAATCTTACTCTGGGGTTACTCCAGATTATGTAATAGAGCCAAGATAGCTAATGTAATACAGCTCACTAGGCCATTTAGAGATTGACTGATCCTTAGGCTGCCTTAGGATTGTGTATTCTTAAGGGTTATCTTTTTTGGGGTTGTTTATGAAGTAGACTCATAACAAATCAGAACCCTTAGTGTCTATTAAACTACAGATGAATCAGTGTTAGGCTGCGTATTCTTGGGGTTCATCTGGACCAAAGGCAGTACCTTGGCCTTTCTCTTTCTACCCCCATCACCAGCACCCCTATTATCAAGATAATTCATATCCTCCTTGCTAGCAAGCACTTGTTTAGTGTCTCCTGGATATATGGCATAGCACTTCAATGCGATGTGTACAAGTAGGTTTGGGCTCTTTGGAAACCTCTAAATGTAAGTAAAAAGATTTAGATCTGCCAACACCACCTTCTGCTTGTCTTCACCATATCAAAAATACTGAGAAGTTGGAGATTTTTAGCATTTTCCAGGAAGGGAACTTCATTCCTCTACTCCAAACTTTAAGATCATGGAGGAATAGAGAGTGAGGGTGGAGTAAGTCTGGGTGAATACTGAGATCTTAGGTTTAGAGTTAGAAGGGACATTAGGAGTTCCATGATGCCATTTTCCCCACCTCTCTCTACCCTGGCCCCACCATTTTATAGATGAGAAAATAGCAAGACATACTTATTAACTTGGTCAAGGTCATATAATTAGCTAGTATAAGGGAGGATTTGAACCCTGGTTCCCCAACTCCAAAGTCATTGCTCTGTCTGCTCTATTACGTTACAATGGAAGGAGGATGAGAAAAGGGAAGTTGGTGGATGCTTTTTGGAAAGTCTATTGGGAGAAGGGCAGCTGCAGGTTGAGTCTGGCTTCAGATTCAAATGGTTCATTGCAATTGGTCCTGAATTATGGGGTTCCCCCAAAGGAAGTGAGACCTGACATACATATATTCTCTAGCCTGTCAGTCCATTCTGGCTTGGCCGGAGCTCCTACTCCCTGACATATGTGGACACTACCCAGTATTTGATATTGTCTAATCCTCCTAAGGGGTCTTGCAAATGATGAATAATAATTCCTTATATTTCTATAGCTCTTTGCAAATTACAAAGAACCATCAAAGTCATTCTTCCCTTCAATACACTTAGCAACCCTATGAGACAGATGTTATGATTCCCCTTTTATACATGAGAAAACTGAGGGTCAGAGACGTAAAGGGCTTTGCCTAGAGTCACACAATGAGTTAGAAAATGAGGGAGCAGGAAAAGGAACCCAGGACCCCTGGGTCTTTTCCCCTGTGCCATACTGTGTCCAAGAAACCCCTTCTGAATGAGAGCTGAATTGGGGGGCTCTTCTCTGACATCAATTGTTAATAAGTGGAACTGTAAGCCCACCAGGGGCCTGGAGACTATTTTTATGCATCAGAAAGAAAACAATTTTCATTACTGTGAGGCAGGACCCAGGAATCAAAGAAACAAACAACATTAAAATACCCACGTGTTAATTATTGCTATTGCTCAGCATCGTTGCCACCCAAGCACTTGATTACAAGCTCGACAACCCAGGACATCTTTACGATTCCAAATCTGCCTTGTTATGTTCTCTCCCCTGGGCTTTCTGAGCCAATGGATTCGGGACAAGGCTATTAATAAGAATGTTGTAGCCAGAATAAAAAGCATGTGCCTCTCCATGATAGAGCTGTTTCATTCAAGAGGAACAACATAAGTATTGGGGGTTAAAATGGACAAATAAACTGTGTCTGGGAGAGGGGCGGGAGCACCTGGGGAGAAATTCATGCAGATGCAGTCCTAGGAATGAGGGACAGATGGCAAGCTGCCTCATCAGCTGTCTTAGGGAGGTGAATAAAAAAGCAAAATTGGGGGCAGTTAGGGGGATACCAATGAATAGAGAGCACTGGTCCTGAAGTCAGAGGACCTGAGTTCAAATCCACCCTCAGATACTTAATACTTCCTAGCTGTGTGACTTCGGAGAAGTCACATTTCCCTGATTGTTTTGCATCCAGGGTTCATCTTTAATTGTTCTCATCTATATTTAGCCATTGGACCCAGATGACTGGAGGAGAAAGTGAGGCTGGTGACTTAACTCAGCCCCCTTTCTCAATCAAATCAATCGATGAGTATGTCATGGCATCACCTCCCTGATGTCATGGTCTTCTTTGAGAATGAAGGAAAAGTATCAACATGTTGAATCCTAGGATGGATGGATGGACTTTCCCCCACACTATTCTCCAAGCTCCCAGCTCCATGAAGTTGAGGCACTACTGGATATTATTTGGTGGCTGCGGCAGGTTAGGTGTCTGCCTTGATGAGAAGCAGAGGGAAAATTCTCAGTCCCCAACAGTGCCTTTTCTTCCAATGCCTACTAGAACGCTTCTGTGTTATCATTTTGAATTCTAGTCATTGTTCTTTCAGAAGTCCTACCATAGGGATGAGAGGTCTACAGAATAAAAAAAAAAACCCAACTTGGCCAAGGCTATACAGGCATCTAGTGATAGAACCATAAGGGCAGGACCCTTGATTCCCAGCCTATCCAGGGTTCTTGACTGCACATCCCTACTCAGGGGCCCAATTCTTCCTTTCTAGCTCCTTAGTGAACAACAGAACACATACATATAGGGAGAAAAGCCTCTATGCAATGTTCTGGGCTTGGGAAGAGACCAACCAAGGAAGAATCCCTTTTCACTTCTCCAATCTCATCTGAGGGCATTAAAGAGTTGATTGACAGATTTAAGCTTTGTGAATAAAGCCAGGCCTATGGAGCCCTCTGCTGGGCCATGGTGGCCTGACCCCTCATAGAAGAGGAGGAGAGGAAAAGGGAAGTTTGGAGAAGTTGAGTAAAGCTCTCCTGAAGCTTGAGGCACAAAAAGAATTGGAAACGACCTTAGAGAACCATTTGGTTAAACTCTCTTATTCTGAAGATAATGCTATATAATTGTACCTCAATGGGTACTCAATGGGTAAGGTCTAAGATTACCTTTAATAAACTTGGGAAACATGCAAATATCCATGTGTCCTTTTTCTCTTATGGTTCTTCCCATTTAAACACCATCTCTCAGCCTCACGTATCTAGAGCTGAGAGGAATCTTAGATATCTTATGGCTAGAATATCTTAAATTGGGGTTTGTGAACTATTTAAAAATGTTGATTTTTAAAAAAAATTATATGTGAAGACAATTTTTAAAATATAAAGATATTTTTAAAAAGTTGAATTCCAAATTTTCTCTTTTCTTTCCTCATCAACCCCCCTCCCTGAGACAGTAAGCAATTTGCTATAGGTTATACATGTTCAATCATGCAAAACACATTACCATATTAGTCATACTGTGAAAGATGTAGACTTAAAGGGAAAATATATGAAAAAAATACAGAGAACAAAATAGAGTATATTTCAGTGTATTCAAATTTCACCAATTCTTTGGAGCTGGATAGCATTTTTCATCATGAGTCCTTTGGAATTGTCTTAGGTCATTGTTTTGCCGAGAATAGCTAAGTCTCCCCCCGTTTATCATCATACAATATTGCTGATACTGTGAACAATGTTCTCTTGGTTCTGCTCTCTTCACTTTGCATCAGTTTATATAAATCTTTCTAGGTAAAAATAAGATTTTCATAGTTATTTCAACAGAATTGATTTCCTTTGTAATCCTTTATATTTTATTTTATACATTTTAAAACCGTATTTGAAGAAGGGGGTCAATGGATTTTACCAAGGGGTTCAGGAAAACCCCAAAGATGAAGAATGGTGATATGGCCCAACCTTCTCTTTTTGAAAGGAGGAAACAGTCTCAGAGAAGAGAAATGATTTGCATAAAGTGACATAGGAAATAAATGGCAGAATACTTCTGATTCCAAAACTAATCAATTAAAAAGTTCTCAGTCAACAAAGTTCATAGTTCTTTGCTGGGCTTTCCTTCTGTAAACCATTATGGGCCTCTCTTTCACAAATGGTTCCCATGCTCCAGACTTTTATTTCTTTTCCTCCTCATCCAAATGTTCCTGAGTTGTTGCTTCTCAGAGCTTCCCTCTCCACTATTGTTACTCACATTGATATATTTATCTTTGGACTTCCTGAACCACATCTTGAAAGGGCTTAAATGGGAAAGTCAGGCTGTCCATATACATTTACATGTGGACTGACTACAGACCAGTAGTCTCAAAAAGGGATTTTCATGATCAGCTGGTCCAAATCCTTCATTTTACAGAGGAAGAAACTGAGGTCAAGAGTGAGGGGCGGAGACTTATCCCACATCACTCAGTTGGTAACTAAGTGTGAGAGTTTGGGATCTTATATGTCTTTCAGTCTGAGGGCTGTACTCACTATCCTACTTAGCCTGCATCCTTGGACTGGTCCCTGTAGGGAGGTTTGGAAACCCAGCTTTTCTCAGTTGAATCCTTTTCTCATTGAGATTTTTTTTAGGAGCCATGGCAAGAAGTAGCAGTTGTATAGTTAAATTCAAGTAACTATTAGATCTATGTGTTACAAGTCCTGTTTAAGAATCAAATGGATACAAAACTTTCTGGAATCTGCAAAGGAAAAGAGCCCTTGAATAGGGGTGGTGGGGTAGTAGGTTGAGGATGGAGAGTGATGGAAGTTTTTCTTTCCTTTTTTCTTTTTTTTTTTACCCCCTTGCTTATTTATTGATTTATTTTTCAGTTACATGCAAAGATGGTTTTCAATATTCATCCTTTAGAAAGCTTTTGAGTTCTTTTCACTCCCCTTCCTTCCTACCCCTTCCCTATCTCATTGGAATTTAAATGATTTTATCATAATTACTTTGTCTCCTTTTTAGATAGTATTTCTGTGGGAATTAGTATTTTTTCTTTTTTTTTCTTTTTGCAAAGCAATGGGGTTAAATGACTTGCCCAGGGTCATACAACTAGGTAATTATTTAAGTGTCTAAGACTGGATTTGAGCTCAGGTCCACCTGACTCCAAGGCTGGTACTCTATCCACTGTGCCACCTAACTGCCCCTTGGGAATTAGTTCTTAACAGTTTGTCTTTTTAAAAATTATTATTATGTACTTGCTTATATATTTTGTTTTTATTATATCACAATGATTTCCTGTTATACTGCCCAGCCCAGTAAGTCACTCAAGGAACCAATTCTTGTAACAAAGAAAATGAGATAAGTGAAACCCAAAAGACACAATGACCACATTTAATAGTTTAATAGTTAAGAGTTTATGTACCATCCTGAATCTGTAGTATCCCATCTCTCTTTCCAATTGTTAAGATTAATGCCTCTCTTTTAAGATTACCTCTAATGTCATTTGGAAATACATATTTATATATGTATCATATGTACATAAATATTCACATTTAGTCTTTCCCATTGGAATGAGAGCTCCTTGAAAGCAGGTATCATTTTTTGTCTTTTTTTTTTTTTTGTATTTGCAGGGCTTAGCACAGGGCCTGATACATAGCAAGAGCTTAAGAAAAGTTTACTGAATTAACTGTAGACTGACATGCCATCCTCTGCTCCCCAAGGAAAAGAAGGGTTACATCAATTATTCAGTTTCCTCTTAGTGCTGCTGCTTTAATTGACATTATTTAATCATTTTGTATATTGTTTTTGCAGTGTTTGACATGTAAGATGTGTTTAATTCATGTTTGTTGATTGATTCATTACTTTGGGATTCTCTTGTTTTCTGTAGTCTTCAAATTCATCATTTCTGAAGTTCATGACACTCACATACCACAGTTTATTTTTCAATTGATGGACATGTACCATTTGCTCATTTTTTGCTACCATGAAAGCATTTCAATGAATATATATATGCACACACATATATGGTGTATCTATCATCTATCTATCTATCTATGTATCTATCTATCTATCTATGTATCTATCTATGTATCTATCTATGTATCTATCTATCTATCTATCTATCATCCATCCATCCATCCATCCAACAATCTATTCATCCATCCATCCATCATTCTTTCTTTCTTTCCTTCCTTCCTTCCTTTTTTCTTTCTCTTTCATTCATCCATCCATAATCATCCATTCATCCATCTATTCATCTATCCATCTTTCTACCATTCTTTTTCTTTCTTTTTTTCTTTCTTTCTTCTCTTTTCCTTCCTTCCTTCCCTCCTTCCTTCCTTCCTTCCTTCCTGCCTTCCTGCCTTCCTGCCTTCCTGCCTTCCTTCCTTCCTCTCTCTTTCTCGTTCATCCATCATCTATCCTCCTATCTATCTATCTATCTATATCTATCTATCTATCTATCTATCTATCTATCTATCTATCTATCTATCTATCTATCTATCTATCTACCTAATCTATGCATCCATCCATCCATCCATCACCCATCTATTCATCTATCTATCCATCCATCCATCCATCCTTCTTTCTCTTTCTTTTCTCTTTTCCTTTCTTCTTTCTTTCTTTCTTTCTTTCTTCTTTCTTTTTCATCATCCATCCATCCATTCATCCATCCATCCATCTGTCTGTCTATTTAAATTATCTCCATTTCTTAGGGTATATGACTAGTAAATGCTATCTCTGAGACAAAGGACATAAACAATTCAGGGCCATTTCTTAGGCAATTCCACACTTCTCAGCACATAGAAAGTTCAAATACACAATCCTCAACCTGGAACCTAAAGTCCATTGTTATAGTCAAGCTGTGGGACCATTCCATCTCCTACCTGGGGACCTTTGCACAGGTTCTTCTATACTCTCATTTCTCACTTTCTCGTATCTTGATTGCCCTCCTTGGAGGATTTCAAGAGCACATTACTTCCTGTTACTATACTTCCTTCAAAGCACAGCTCAGCTACCAACAGGTACTCCATACTTTTGATGATACCTTCTCCCTCTTGAAATTACTTTATCTTGTTTCTGTATTCATAATGTATCCCTTTAGTAGAATGTGATTATCTGTATGCATAATGAATCCCCACCCCCCAGCAGAATGTAAGTTATCACACAGTAGAGTTTTCTGGGTTTTTTTTTTCCCCTGGAGTCTCCACAATACCTACATCATCAAGACCATAATAGTTGCTTAATAAATATTTGCTTAATTGATATGAATTTGGATTTAAGCATTTCTGTCAGGAAATCTGAAGAGATGTTTTAATATAATCAATAGTCTGCCATATTTTTTTTATATTTAACAATGGCTTTCCTCAGTGGATAGGGAACTACTCAGCTTTTCAGCTCTTCTGGAGTTAATTATTCTCAAAGAGGCTTTATTATTACTATCACTTTAGAAGCCAATTATCAGAACATGAGACATCCATATTCCCACACTCTAATGAGTTTGTGATTTCATTGAGGCTCTTCCTATAGAACCAGAATGTCAGAATTGGATTAGGGGGAACCTTAGGTAATGTAATCCTTTAATTTACAGAGGGGGGAATTGAGAATCCCAGAGATGGGAAAATTACTCATCCAAGATCACAAAATCACAAGATTTGAAAGTTAGCCCTCAATGATCATCATCTAAGGTATACATGGTGGGGTGGGGAAAGCCCTCAAAATGACAATCATTAAGTGTGGTCCAGACTCTGCTTGAAGATCTCAAAAGAAGTGAAATCAACTATCTCTCAAAGCAACTCCTCTTTTGGACAGTCCTATTTTTTTCCATTTGAGATCAGGGCTAAATTTGACCAAAATAGGGGCGGCTAGGTGGCATAGTGGATAAAGCACAGGCCCTGGAGTCAGGAGTATCTGGGTTCAAATCCGGTCTCAGACACTTAATAATTACCTAGCTGTGTGGCCTTGGGCAAGCCACTTAACCCCATTTGCCTGGAAAAACCTAGAAAAAAAAATTGACCAAAATAATTTCTTAATCAGAACTTGTACTAGGACCCAGTCTAGTAATCAAAAATAGTGCATGCATATGTTTGTATGTGTATGTGTATGTATGCATTGGTTTATATTTATGTGTATGGGTTTATGTGTATTTATGTGTGGGTTTATGTATGGCTATGTGCCTGTGTGTGTGTGTGTGTGTGTGTGTGTGTTTGTGTGTAGGGGAGGTGTGGACAATATTTATTAAGTATTTACTAAGTGCAACAACAAGGTGCTTTACACATATTATTTTATACCAACAACAACCTTGTATGGTATTATCCCCATTTTAATGATGAAAAAACTGGACTCGAGAGTTAAAGGGACTAGCTCAGGGTCAGAAAACTAGTGAGTATCGGAGTTTAGATTTAAACTTTTATCTTCTTGACTCCAGTCGCAGAGCTCTAGCTTCTGTGCCACCTGTCCACCCTGAAAATATGATGTGGTAGATAAAACACTGGAGTTGGCATCAGAAAAAGCTCATTTAGCTTGGAATAAGTTGTCCTGGGCCTCAGTTTCTTCATCTAAAAAATGATGAGTTTTGATCTGGTACTTTCTAAAGGACCTTCTGACCTTATAAAGTCACAGTTCTCAATCAAATGATGGTCAATTAAATTCAGCACTATCAGATGCCTCACATAGGTTTTCAACAGTCAAGTTCAAGTTTTCCAGACCTCCATTCTGCTTCCCATGTTCAAGATTGACTTCAAAGGCAGAAAAGGAATGGTTTTTCATTTGTCCTTGCCTTGACCTCCCTTCACGCTCATAAATAATGGAGGGTTGACTGGAAGACCTCTCTAATCCTTTGTCTTCTTCCATGCAGCCTTTGTGGTCCTGCTCATAACAACTGACAAGATGGCCCAGTTTCCAAGGCTTAGAGGAGGAATGATTGAAACTAGGACACAGAAGTGGAAAGTGACTTCTATTGCAAGATAGATAAAGAGACATTTCAAGCAACTAGTTCTCTGAGCCCTGGGGGTCATGGTTATCTCTACCCACTTGTCTGTCTCCTAGAAACCTTGAGTAAGAAAACAAATCTCCCAGCAGCCTTTGTTTCCTTTACCTGGCTCTAAGGCTCTACCTTTTTCTGTGCTTTCCTTATAAGGGCTAGGGGCATCATCTGTATTTCCAGGGTCATTTATTTTCTATGACGGGTATAGTAAAGCAAAATTTGGTCTCATTTTACAGATTCATTTGAAATAATCTCCCAAACATAAACATGGGAAAGGTTAATGCAAGTAAGTTTTAAGCTATACATTATTTTTTTTTTATAAAAAGTGTTTACTTTGAGGTTCCTTTAAGCAACAAATCTCTCTGGGGCATATTTATTCATTCACCAAACAAATGTTAAGTGCCTGCTAGGTATAATGAAGTGCTGGGCTAGGTACTAGATATATAATGATACATGCAACACAGATCTTGCTTTGAAGAGAGGAGGATAGGTGCTACAGTTAGAAAATCAGTGTTCAAATTACCCCCTTGGAGGTTTACTCTCTGTGTGATCTTGCATTGGTCATTTTATTATTCTGAGTTTCAGTTTTCTTTCTATAAAGAGGAACTAATGTTTTAGATGTCTCTGAGGTCTCCTCCAGATGCTCTGAGTTTACAACTCAATAATAGGAGGGTGGGGGAGAAGTGACACATATGGAGGACACTACAACACAAAGAAGGTAAGGTACCTGTAGGAGATAAAGCAGAGGAGACTTCTGTGAGAAATTTGAGGAAAGGGGAGGACAGGTTCTGATCAATGAAGGCTTTTATGGCACAAGTGCCACCTGAATCCAATTTTGAGGAAAGAGAAGGACTTGAATGAAGAGGGATAAAGGCAAAGAAAGGGAGGGTCATTTTAGGGATCTGGAGAGTAAAGATACAGAGACAGAAGAGGGAAGGATGATAATGGGGGATAGAAAATAGGCCAATTTTATTGGAACATTCTGTACCTGAAAGAGAGTAGTGTGAACTAAAACCAGAGAGTAAAGTTGCAGAAAGGTGGTAGAGGGCCTTGAATGCCAGCCTTAAGAGGTTTGTACAATGCAATAATCAGGGACAATTTTAGAGCTCTTGGAATGGAGAATACCATCTGAAGAAACTGTGGTCTATTACCTTCTTTTTTTTAAAGTGTCTTATGTGCTACATAATTTTGCTGTCTCTAATATTTTATTTTTCTCCTCAAGGATATGATTTCTCTCTTAAAACATTCAATTTCTATCAATGTATAGCATGGAAACAAAGTAAAGATTATCAGACTGCCTTCTGTGGGGCGGGGAGGGAAGGGAGGGTGTGGAAAATTGTAAAATTCAAAACCTTACAAAAATGATAGGTAGAAAATACCATTGTATATGATTGGAAAACAAATAAAAATTTTGGGGAAAAAGAGTTCAGTATATCATACAATCAGACAACTAGGAGGTACAATGAATAGAGCATTGGACTTGGGATCAGAAAGATTCACCTTTATGAGTTCAATTTTTTTTGCAAGGCAATGGAGATAAGTGACTTGCCCAAGGTCACACAGCTAGGCAATTATTAAGTGTCTGAGGCTGTATTTGAACTCAGGTTCTCCTGATTCCAGGGCCAGTGTGCTCTCTCCACTGCGCCACCTAGCTGCCCCTACATCTTTGAGTTCAAATTTGGCCTCAGACACTTACTGTGTGACCCTGAACGAGTCACTTTACCCTGTTTGCCTTAGTTTCTCATTTATAAATTGAGCTGGAAAAGGAAAGAGCAAGTCACTCCAGTATCTTTGCCATGATCCCAAATGACTATTCATAACTGAACACCAACAGTAACAAAGGTTCAGGGGGCAACTAGATGGCACAGAACACCAGACCTGGATTGAGGAAGACTCCTAAGGTCAAATCTGACCTCAGATATTTACTAGTGAGTCCAGGCAAATCACTTAACCCTGTTTTCCTCAGTTTTCTCATCTGTCAAATGAGTGGAATAAAGAAAATGACTTACTGCTTCAGTATCTCTGTCCCCCAAAAACCCAAAATAGGGTCACAATGAGTCAGACATGACTGAAATGATTCAACAACAGCAACAGCACATTCCACAGTGGGAACCCAATGAAAACTGTTGAATAGAGGAATTATATAATACAAGAACTGTTGCTGCTAGTATTTAGTTCATTATTATTATTATGTATGATTATATAATTATGAATAATACATGAATATAAATACAAATAAATCAGATTATTTCCTTGGAGTAAAGAATCTGTTCTAAGGAAACTCTCCTCCAATGCAGATTGAGACCTTTTTTTGCAACTGAGAGTCTTAAATAAATTGATTAGGGACTTGAGAGTTTAAGAGAGTTGCCCAGGGTCATAGAGCTAGAAAATGTCACAGGAAGAACCAATCTAGTTCTCCTTCCTGCCTCCCAGGTTGGTTCTCTAGACACTGTTTGTTGTTTGCAACCTCTGCATAGAAGATTACTCAAGCTGAGCTGTTGAGGATGGATTGTTTTTTAGATCATTATTCACTACTTGATGTAGCATGTGGACAGTCAGAGTTACCTGAAGCTACAGTGTTAGAAATCTCTGTACTGAATCAAGATGAATTGGAAATAAAGACCCAAGTATCCAGGGCATTCAGTTCAGCCTTCCCCCCCAAACTGGTACATTTGCCTCATAATTAAAATCGTTATGCCTTCCTTGTCCTAAGAACATTAGGAATTGGTGTATTTTATGTACTTTCTTGTCCTAGGAGTGCTGAGGGTCTTGAGGTAGTGCTGGCTTCAATCCTCAAAGGAGGATGTGGAATTTTACCAGGATGGAAAAACTCCCCTGCCCAGAGCACAGCTTGATAAAGAATTGGAAGGCACATCAGAGGTCTAATTCCCTTAGTTTATGCAGTGGATAGAGCATTGACCTTGGATTCAGGAGGATGGGAATTCGAATCTGGCCTCAGATCCTTGACTCTTACTAGTTGTGTGGCCTTGGGCAGGTCATGTAACCCTGATTGTCTCACATCCAGGGCCATCTGCAGTCATCCTGATCCATAACTGGCTACTGGATCCAGTTTGCTCTGGAGGAAAAAGTGAGGCTGGTGACTTAGCACAGGCCCCTGCCCCCCCCCCACAATCGAATTCAAATGCTTGTCATGTCATCATCATCTCCCTGATGTCATGGTTTTCTTCAAGAACAAAGGGCAAATTATCATCATCATCATATTCATTTTCATCATCATCATCATCATCATCATCACAGATTAGGAAACTGAGGCTAAGAAAGGCAAAATACCTCATCCAGTGTTGCTAAGGTTGTTAAGTATCATGGGTAGTTGTTAAGGTTGTTAAGTATCATGGGTAGTTGGTAAGGTTGGTAAGGTTGTTAAGTATCATGGTTACTAAATAGTACTAAACAGTATTAACATTTGATGAGTAGCAGCATCCCTTTCCCCTCAATTCCTGTATCTAGAAACCAACCATCTGGTCACTAGCCATGTTAATTTTTGCTGAACTTTTCTGTATGTGAGACCTTCAGTCTTTCACTCTCTAGTTGAATCCTTTCTAGCTTGGTGATATCACCCAGAGTGGGTGAAGCAACCAAGGCAAAGAGGAGCTGAGTGAAAGAGTGGTCACCAGTCTAATGTGGAGGATCAATGACCTCACCTAAGATGGAGAGATCTCTGTAGATAGTCTTTTTTCTCATACTGCTTTTAGAGAGAATAGTTGACCCACCTGGGCAACTCACTTTCCCAGTTTTTATTTTCTTCATCTGCAAAATTACAGGACTGATCTTAAAGGTCCCTTTCACTTCTGACATTCTACAATTCAATAAATAGAGATATTTTGGGGTGACCCGTAGTGCTAACAGTCTGTGACTAAAATTCACAAACTGCTCCACCCAAATTCTGTGCCTAGCTCATATTTTTCCTTCTTTTTCCATCCTTCCTCCTACTCTTAAGTCTAGAAATTAGAATATTAATTTAACATTCACATTTCATATTGATTGATCTTTCCTTCTACACACCATCCCCTCTGATTTCCATGTCCAAAATACTCTTGATATCTGCTGTCTTCTCCTATTAGAGTGTCAGCACTTGAAAAGTAGGGACTATCTTGTTTGCTATCCTCAGAGCTGAGCACATGACCAGATGAGGGGGACACACTAAACCTATGATTCATTAGCATATAGAAATCCCAGGTGAGGTTGCTCTTGTTGGTGCATCAGTGGCAATCAAGAATCTTTAAGAGTTGCTGAGGGGACCAGTGAAGTTCGATTACTCAATGAGAATCACACAGCTAGTATGCATCAGAGGCAGAACTGGAGGTCAAGTCTTCTCTCAAGGGTAGCTCTCTTTCCACTATGGCACATTACTTCAATAGCATAAAGTAAATGATTAATATGTTTTTCATTCCTTGTTTGTGTCTATTTCTCACTCATGGAATTATAAGATGGATAGTTAGATGAGCCTTTAAACATTATCTAGTCCATCCCCCCCATTTACAATGATGTAACTGAGGTTCAGAGAAGGGAAGCTACATGTCTGAAAATATACATGGAATGGTGACATAGCAATATAGGTCCTCTGATTCCATATCTATGATATTTTTTGCTTCCTGTTCACTAATGAATATATTTAATTAAGTTTTAAATATTATTTTAATATTAATTTTTTAATGTTTAATTAATTAATATATGTATCATTAACACTTAACATGGAGCTTTCAAGTCTATTCCATTGGAAAGAACTCTAGATTTTGAATTCATTTAATTTACATTCAAATCCTGTTTGTGATTGGATGTCTGTGAATCTTTGGGCAAGTATGACACCTCTCTTTTCCTCAGTTTCCTCATCTACAAAATGGGGGAAGTTAAATTCATTGTTCTCTAAGATCCGTCCAGATCTAAATCCATGATCCAGTGACTCTGAGATGTTTCTTGTTATTATGGGTTTTGATGATGATGCCTGATTCTTAGCAGTCTTTTAAGAGTTCTGACACCTCCATGATTGTTTTTCTGATTGATTTAACCATAGGCTTTCTTTTCCAAGATCTTACAAGGCATGTTCTATGCCCCATATTTGGTCTACCTTGGCCTTGATGCTTCCTGATGAATAATAATGGGAAGTAGAGAAAGGAAAAGGAAAGAAGCTTTGATGGATGACCTGTCACATGCTAGACACTATGGTAAGTGCTTTGTGAATATTATTTTATTTGATTGTTACAACAACCTTGCAAGGTAAGTGTTAATATTAACCCTATTTTACAGTTAAGGAAACTGAGTCAAAGAGAAGTTAAGTGACTTGTCTTTCTGAGACATTTGGTAGTTAGAGCACTGACCCTGGGATCAGGAGGACTTGAGTTCAAATCCGACCTCAGACACTTAATAATTACCTAGCTGTGTGACCTTAGGCAAGTCAAGTTTGCAAACAAACAAACATACCAAAAAAACCAAACAAAAAAAGAGAAAGAAATCAGTCTTTCTGACTGCAGGTCTAGAGCTTTCTCCACTTCACCATCTAGCTATGGAAGGGAAGGGCAGAGAGCTGTCCAATGTAGTTGCATTGTAGAATACGTTGACTTTCAGAGGTATAGTTGGAAGTGACCTCTCAGGTCATTTCTCATCTTACAAATGAGGAAACTCAAGAAGAATGGCTTGCCTGCAGTCACATAAACATTGTCAGAGGCACTTCTCCATTTCCAGAGTTAGGGCTGCCAGGGTCCTTTCCTCTATAAGAAAGTAAAAGTATCTGTAAGGTAGGTTGGAATCAAATTCTGGAGGGTCTTGGATGCCAAAACAAGCTTATAGTCTAACTCATTAGGCGATGGGGAGCCACTGAAGGAGCTTTAGTACAGGAGTAATGCGATCAGAGTAATTCATTTGGCAGCTATATGAAGACTAGATTTGAGTGAGGGGGAAGCAGGAGGAAGTGATACTCATTCTCAAATCATTCTAGCAGCCCTGTAGAGAGGTGATCATTTCCCCAGCTAGGATGGAGAGGGCTTGTAGGGACCATCTAGTTCAGCAACCTCAAAAAGAGTCAGAGGCCACAGAGGGGAAGTAACTTGCTCAGAGTCCCACAGCTATTTGGTGGAACGGGCATATACCTCCTGCCTAGGAAGCCATGGTTCCTTTCACTCTCCCACAGCTAATGCCTGTGACGGAGGAAGCTTTGTGTGTATCCCTGGAAGCAGCTACACCAGCTCACTAATCAAAGTGGTGGCAGGTTTTTAAGACTGGGTCCTAATTCACCTAACTCATGCATAATTGAAACAGATTATCTCTGTTTTCCAGCCCGACAATTTGTCTCGCACAGTTTGCTTCCAACGGCTGACACTAGGCCTAGTGCCTTTTGCTTGCCTGATCAAAGACACCTACCTCCCTTCTTGAATGTTCTAGTAAGAATGAGGACTATCTAGTAGGAAGGCTAATGAGTTTACAAGACTGTCAGAAGCAATCTGTTAGCTGGATGACCCAGAGTGTATTCCTTCTTGTCTCTGGGTCTCAGTTTCCTTCTCTGAAAAATAAAGTTTTAATTTGAGTGTCATCCAAGGGCCCTTCTGGCTTTGAAATTCTCTATTTTTATGACATTTTGACTTGGGACCTGAGAATTAACATTTAGAACAGCAGGACATTTGAGTCACTTCTACTTCCTTCCATTACTTGATGTTTAAATAATACAAATCTAAGGAACACTTATACATTAGATCAGATATGTCAATTGCATCAACTGATGCTAGAATATTTAATAATTTTACTAAAATTTACTATAATTGCTCCTATCTGAACAAATGAACTTGAAATACAAATAATTAGGAGCAGATGGTAGGATTTTTGCTTTGAAACGAAAATTTTCATCTGATTATCCCCTGGTATGTGCAAATGCACTGTCAATTGATGCAGCTTGTTCCTTCAAGGTAATCTTAAATTTCAGTCTAAGTCCTAGTTGGTTTTTAATCAGGTTTTTTAAGTTATTTATTTTTATTTTGAACTTAATAAGCATCAAATATAATCAACAAAGAGGAGAAAAACAGAAGAGAGGCTTGTGATGTTAGTTCTCCATCATGTACAGTTAGCCTGCATTTTTTAGATATAGAAGACATTCAACATATAACTTTCAAAGTTATCCTGCTTGTGAGAGATTCCTTCTGGTCTTCTTTCTGTTCTCTTCTGCGCAGTTATGGATCTGGGATTTGGTTTAGGAAACTCTGTATGAAGCAACACCATCTCCCAATACAGAGGCCACTTGCTCATTTATACCCACAATTTCCACTATTGCAGTATTGTCTAGGAGCACTGAAAGTTTAGAGACCTTGCCCAGTCTCCTAAAGAAGGTATATGTCATAGGCAGAACTATGGTTTTTCAGGCCTTTTAGTTATTTTCAGCTTTTTGTGAACCCATGTGGGGTTTTCTCTCGACAATGATACTGGAGTACTCTGCCATTCTTTCTCCAGCTCACTTTTCAGATGAGGAAACTGAGGTAAACAGGGTTAAATGACTTGTTCAAGTACACCTAGCTAGTTAGCAACTGAGACTAGATTTGAACTCTTGTCTTACTGACTCCAGGTCTAGCTCCATTGCCTTCCATTTATCAAGATGAGTACAGGGTACTATAGAAGAGATACTTTAGATAAGAGGAACAAATGAGACAGTGTATGAGAGTGCTTTGCAAGCTACAACACAATATAGACATTGGCTATTGCTCTTGTTATGATTACCATTACCTTATTAGTCTTCTCAATTTGTCAGTGTGATTTAGACAAAAATGATTGTGTTGCTATTGATACCACCACCACCACCACCATCATCATCTTCATCTTCATATCTGCCCTTAAGAATTGTATGGTCCACTAATGCATTGGTGGTGGGGTTTGAACTGATTCTACCTTCTGAAGAGCAATTTGCAATTATGCCCAAAGGGTAATAAAACTGTGGATACCTTTAATCTAACAGTACCACTACTGGACTGGTATCCTGAAGAGATAATGACAAAGGGTAAAAAATTCCCATGTATACAAAAATTGTCATAGCAGCTCTTTTTGTAGTGACAAAGAATTGGAAATTGAGGAAATGGTTGTCAATTGGGAAATGACTGAACAAAATGGGGTATATGAATGTAATGGAACAGTATTGTTTTATAAGAAATCATGACGGACAGAATTTCAGAAAAACCTGGAAAAACTTGCATGAACTGATGCTGAGTAAAATGAACAGAACAAGAAGAATATTATACACACTCTCATCAACATGGGGTGATGATCAAAGGACTTGTTCATTTCAGCAGTACAATAAGCAAAGACAATTTTAAGGGACTTGTGATGGAAAACACTATCCATATCCAGAGAAGTATCTATGGAGTTTAAATGAAGACCAAAGCTTATCTTCAATTTTTAAAAGTTATCTTATGGATTATGTAATTTTGTTATCTCCAATATTTTCTTTCTTCCTTTTGGATCTAATTCTCTCATAACACATTCAATTTCAATCTATATTTATCTTTTTTTTTAGGTTTTTTTTTTTGTAAGGCAAATGGGGTTAAGTTGCTTGCCCAAGGCCACACAGCTAGGTAATTATTAAGTGTCTGACATCGGATTTGAACCCAGGTACTCCTGACTCGAAGGCTGGTACTTTATCCACTACGCCACCTAGCTGCCCCAATCTATATTTATCTTGGTTGCAAATGTAAAGCATATATCAAATTGCTTTCTGTCAGGGGGAGGGAGAAAAATTGTAACCCTCAAATCCTTGCAAAAAATGATTAGTAAAACCTACCATTATATGTAATTGGAAAAACAAATGAAATATTTACGTTTAAAAACAACTGGGTCCAATAAAATGGGAAAGAAAGGCACTAACAATAATTATACTATAACACACTACATAATATATGTATATATGTAAACAAAATATTATATAATCCACATATCTGAGAAAAGATGTAAAAAAATATAATATGTGATTTCTGAAGGGAAAATTCCTAACTGATGATGGGGTAAAAGCAGGGAAGATTTTTGTCATACTGTAGAGGCAAAGGATTGTAAATTTTACTAAGACTTCAGGAGGCTGTCACTGAAAATTTCAGCACACTGAGGCAGTGTGCAATGAGTGATAAGATCTCTGACTCCATTCAGGAGATACCTGGATTGCAGACTTGCCTTGATACTTCTTAACTCTGGGACTTTGGGAAAGTATTTTAATCCCTCAGAGCTTCAATATTTTTCATCTGCAAAATGAATGTTTTGGGCTAGATAAATAGAGTCATGATTAAATACTATGTGTCTGATGCTCTCCTAAGTGCTGGAAATACAACTACAAATAAAAAGATAGTCCTTACTCTCAAGGAATTTATATTCTGATGGGAGAAGACAACATGTACAAGGGATCCAAAAAAAGAACACAGGAGAATGGTAAATGTGCCTGGCCATAGACAAGATAGAGAATGTGCAGAACAAAGTCATTAATGGCCCAGGTACTTCTTCAAATGGGGGTCAAAGGTAGATCCCATCAAGGGGAGGAGGGAGCAGGTAGAAGAGGTAGCTGGGGCAGAAGTGGAAAAGTGTGGAGAGGCAGAAGCCTCTTCCACAGGAAAAGAAATGAATACAATCCCTTCAAACTCTATATATTTTATTATTTCTGTAGGGTCTCCCTCTGCATGATCAAATGAGATAATGTAGTAAATATTAGATATTAAACTTATGGATGACAAAGATAGTTATAGCAGCAGGATTCTAGTACCAGAACCACTGAAAGCTACCATAGAGGTCATTTAATTCCACCATTTCATTATATAGATGAGGAAACAGGCTCTGAGAGTTTAAAGTTTGCCTGTATTTTCACTGGTTGTGAATGTTACAGGTGAGATTGGAACATAGTTTAATCTCCCACCTCCCTCAATTCAGTCAGCACAAAAGGATAAAAATCCAGGAAAAAAATAGTAAGACATGATAAGCAAATAGGAGGAGGGAGAGGAGAATCATCTCCTCTTGTTCATAAATGCTCATTTAAAAGAAAAAAAAGAAATATTGTTTGGACATAGACATTTTTTTTCCCCAAACCTTCCAAATAATTCCCTCTAAAGAATTAACTTCCCTCAAAAAAGTTTTTCAATTTTTTTTAGGTTTTTGCAAGGCAATGGGGTTAAGTGGCTCGCCCAAAGGCCACACAGCTAGGTAATTATTAAGTGTCTGGGACCATATTTGAACTCAGGTACTTCTGACACCAGGGCCGGTGCTCTATCCATTGCACCACCTGGCTACCCCTCAATTGTTAATAGAAAGAAAGAAATATGTGCTTTGACTCTAATGGTGCAATACCAACAGTGACCCTTGTATTTTCATGGAATTTTGTTTTCTCTCAGTGTTGAATTTATGGCATTGCTATTATTGCATATATTGTTCTTTTGGCTTTCTCTACTCTGAATCACTTCATACAAATTGTTCCATATTTCTATGAATTCTTTCTCTTTGTCATTCCTTATGGCACAGTAATACTCTATTACATTTGTTCAGTCATTCGCCAATTGCTAGGCACATATTTTGTTTCCAGCTTTTTGTTATTACAAATAATTCTGCTATGAGCAATCCTCTAGGTATGGGTCTTTTCTTGCTGTCCACAACCTCTGTGAACACAGTTCCAGTTGTGAAATTTTTAAGTCAAAGAATATGAACATGTTTGCAACTTCTACTGCATAATTTCAAATTATTTTCAGAAATGGTTGAACTATTTCTCAATCCTACTACCTTTGAATTTAAATGTGTAATTTTTCACAGAACCTAAGACTCTCTGTCTTTCTCCGCCTCTGTCTCTGTCTCTGTCTCTCTTTTCTGTCACTTTCTGTCTCTCTTTTCTCCTTTTTTTGTCTCTTTCTGAAATTCTCTCTCTCTCCCCTCTTCTTTTTGTCTCTTTATGTTTCTTTTTCTTTGTCACTCTCTCTGAAACTCTCTGTTTACTCTCTTTGCTCCCTCCCTCTCTCTTTCTCATTCTTGTTTCTGTTTCTCTGTGTCTGTCTCTCTGGTCTGTCTCTATCTTCCTATCTTTGTCTCTTTCTGTCTCATTTCCCTCTTTCTATCTTCTCTATTTTTTGTCTCTTTGTTTCTTTTTGTCTTCATGTCTTCTGTCTGTCTCTCTTTTCCCATTATGTATGATATAATTTAGAGACAACTAGATTCACTAAGAATATTTTGTATGCAATTGTTTAGCTGTTTAACTTTGGGAAAAGGGAAGATAGAATATAATAAATATTTATGAAGTAACTCCTAGAGGCTAGGTACATTTTAAGTGTTTTTCATATATCACTTCATTTGATCCTCACAATAATTGCTATAAATTAGGTGCTGCTTTTATCACTATTTTACAGTTAAGCAAACTGAGGTAGGCAGGTGTTTCTGTCTCTAAGCTCAGAGATCTATCCAGTATTTACTCTGTGTTATATCTTTTCACCATTTTGTATCTCTCCTGGGGTATACCTATGGTTAGAAGTCATGAATTTGATTAAAATGGAAGAAAAGAGACTGACAAAGAAGGATCAGAGATAAGGGAAGAACCCGAAGAGAGCAATGTCACAAAAACCTAGAGAGAGGAAAGTGTCATCAGGAAAAGAAAGTTTTTGACAACATCAAAGACTGTAGAAGGGTAAAGAATGTTGAGGATTGAGAAAAGTACATTAGATTTTGTGATTAAAATATCATTGATAATTTTGGAGAGAGAGATTTTATTGAGGAGGTCAGAGCAACAATTGAGGTCAGAAACCAGATTGCAGAGATCTAAGGAGAGTGAGAAAAAGTAAGCAAAGCTATCCATGGTAGATGACCATTATCAAGGAATTTAATCACAAAAGAGATCTATAGGACTCTAACTTGCAGTGACAGATGGCTCAAATGAAGAATCCATCCTTTGAGGATGGGGGAGACATGAGTATTTTTGTAGGCAGTCAGGAAACATCCACTAGGAAGTGAGACATGGTAGATTAGTAAGAGTAGGGATAATAGAGAGGACAATCTGTTGAAAAAGACAAGATGAGATGGTTTCGCTTGAGCCCATAGAGGCTTTTGCCTTAGAAAGGAAAAGGTCCACTTCTTGTCATAAGACAGAGATGAAGGAGGAGAAAGTGTCAAAAGGCATCTGAATAAGTGGGATGAGGAGGGAGAAGAGGGTGTTCTAAGGGAATAATCTCAAATTTTCCAACGATTTTCTCTAGTTTCATTCAGAAGTGTATGCACTGGAATGAAGGCAGATGATAGGAATAATCCAAGGCTAAGACTTGGCAAGGCAAGGCTGGTTATAGGATAAGGGGGCAAAGAACCCAAAGAATAGAACAGTGAATATGTGAACTGGCTCACCAAGTGATCAAGATTGGGGTGGGGGTGAAGAATACAGACAGTGTAAGGGTAAGGAAGAAGAGGTGATTTTAGAGAGAAAGAGGGATAGGCATAATGCCAACAAATTGAGATCATATAAAGGAATTTCATAATTCATGAAAACCAAAAAGGTAATGACAAGATTAAGAATATAACCATGTAAATGGCTGATTATAACTCCCTCCATCTTGTGTGAAGAATTGGCTCATTAAATGACCTTTATTGCATGCTCCCCACCTCAATGACCACCTCTATGAGAACATCCTGTCTGCCAACATCTCTTCAGGGAAGCTTCAAATGTTCATCGATTTTAGCTTGATCACTCGGGTAAAAGTGTCTTGTCTAACCAGTCAGCTCTTTTGAAATCCCTTCCTGATCTCCTTTTGTCTGAAGTCTGCTCCCTCACTTTGTGGTTTAAGCATGCACTTTATTCTTTTATTCCTTAGGGGAGTTTCACCCTTTGTGAATAGAACTTTCTTGTTGACAAAATCAATAAGCCCCAAGATAAGTGTGATACTTTGGGATCTAATTATGTCTGTGTTACCCACCACCATCTCTGGGTAGAGTCGAGTTGTGATAGAGGGGCAGATCATAGGAAATCAGTAAGTTGAGGAACTGGAAAAATAAGGTTTCAAAGAAATATATACACACCCATAAACATGTATGTATATAATGTATATAAGTGCATATATATGCATGCTTGTATATATATATATGTGTTTGAAGTGGGGAGGAATTAAAAAGACTTTGAACTCTTAACAGAAGGTATGAAAATTTCCTGAGATTTGGTAAATAATAGTCATCAGAATCTTGATTGGGTGTCAAACATGGATTCAATAAAACTCAAAAGGTGAGAAGTTAGTATGTAGTAGTATTAGAGGAAGAGCCTGAAAGTGTCAACAGGGAGCAAGGAGTCACCCGACTCATTCTGCTTCCCCACCTCCATGGCCAATGAGTGAAACGATATGAGTAAAAATGGAGACCAGAGAGCCTGTGCCTTCAGAAGGACTCCATGAATGCAATTTAACAAAAACCACATAAATTGGTTTGAAACAGAAGAAAAGATTGGAAACAAAACTACAGATCTCTATCAGGTGCAGCTTGCTTTTCTTTTCAAATGTGTGATAATATTCAGTCTTTAACTTGCAAAGCTGTCCTGATTATTTGGGATTCTTTCTGGTCTTCCTTCTGGTATATATTCATTTTAACAGGAACCTTCAATGTCTTGCTCCAAAAGATTGACCGCAATTGGGTCAATTTCAGTTACTATGGCAAATCACAATGGGAGATGTCTTGGGCATCTCAACCTCTCAAATTCCATGACTATGAAATCCATTTTGGTGGGCTGGAAGGGAGAGAAAGGGGAGAATTTTGTTTGCATAATCTTTGCTCTTAATCTGGAAACAAGAAATATATTAAAAAATCGTATGAACTTTGAACTGCAAGGAAATCTAGAAGCCATTCAGTTCAACCTCTAACCCCTGCAGTCATCCCTCAGTGACACCCCTAATAAACTCTCATGCAGTCTCTGCTGAGACCCTTCAATGAAGGATTTTTCAGAGTCTTATAAGGAAGTCTGCTTCATTGCTAGACATCTTTCATGGTTATGCAGCTTTCCATTATACTGATTCCAAATCTTCCTGTTTTTAGCATCTTTCCTTTGGTTCCAGTTTTGTGTCTTCCCCCCTTCCTACTGGATCTCTTTAGGACAAAAGTGTCACCTCTTGTATGTAATAATCTTTGCTCCCATTGAGATCAACTACATAACTGCTTGGACTGATTAGTCAAAGGTACCAAATAAGTGACTTGAGTTTTAATTCTACTACTTTGGAATCTGCTCTTGACCTTTCCCTTTTAGAATGGAACTAGGTCTGTTGAATACTTTAAAATGAAAAAAATCCACTAATTATTCCACCTGCATATGACAGCTGGCCTCTGGAGGGTGTGGAGTGGAGTGGAAATAATCCTTTACTCCTGGTGAAGAACATGCTGGGAATCCAGTTTAATTAACAGACCTCAAGAGCACCTGAGCTCCAGAAGGACTTTCTTCCCTTCCCTCTGCATGGGGAGATGCTGTCAAGGAGCCCTAATGTCAACCAGAAGACTCCAAACAGAAATCTTCAAACAATTCATTTTCTTCACTTATGAATAAGTCAATAAAAATATGTACAACATAATTTCCCCAGAGAACAAAAGAAAGATCTTGGATTGGAAGCTCATATGATCCACTGTTGACTTTTCTCCTATAATAAATAGTTGTGTGTGTGTGTATGTGTGCATGTGTTTGCATGTATGTGTGTGTATATGAGTGATTTGGAGGTATGGGTTTGGAATGAGGCAATTAATGCAACTGAGAATCAGAATAATAGGCACACACCACCTGCAACTGTCAAAAAATTAATAATGATAATAGTGAAATGTGAAAAACCCTACAGGAAGATCATCAGGGACCACAGAAACAAATGGCACTTCTTAAATTCCAGAATAAAAGATTTACAGGTTTAGGGAAACTTAGAGAATGTTGAGTCCAACCTCCTCATTTTGCAGGGGAGTGAACTTAAGTCTCACAGAAGTGAAGTGAGGTGCCTAAGGGACAGAGTATTAAGAGAGAGAGGAAGCATAGTGTAATGAGACTCATGTTGATTTGGTCTGAAGTCAGGAGGGACTTCTGGCATTTACTGGATGTGAGATCATAGTCATCTCTGAGGCTTATTTTCCTAATCTGTACTCAGGTTCTACCTGCTGGGTAGGTAGAGTCTCCTTATCTTAAATTTTTGTCTAGATAAAGCATATTTACATGTTAAGCTAGAAAGGATCTTGGGCAAGTCAACTTGGTCTATGATAGTTATCTGATAGAATACAACTACACTATGACTAATTTTGTCTTTCTTGTTTTAGTTGCGTCTGATGGATATGACTGAAGAATTGACAACTTGTCCTTATCAGCAAGAAGTCCTAATCATTAATCCCAAGTAAACTGGAGTAAAGATGACCAGTTGGTAACTCTGGAGAGATGAAGTCCAGAGGCTGGTGGTAGGGAGTCAGTCTGAAAAGACATGTCCATCAGCCATGATGAAACCAATGGAGTAGAAGCTTTCATTGGTAGCTATACAGTAATACCTGCAAGGTGTTACTGTGCTATGGGATTCTGGTAGTATCCCCTGAACAGTCTAATTAAATTACAACTGGCTTCCTGACAGATATCACAATACCATGTCAGGACAAGGTACCATTAAATATTGTCTCTGCCTTATAAAAAAAAGAATTAGATTCAAAACAACAAATAAGCTAAACTGACAAGGCCATTATTCTCTACCCTCTTGGCTCTCATTCCTGTCTCTATTATGCAGAAAAAAAACAGTTGTATTGGTGCTGTAATTTTTTTCCAGCTGAAAAAAAACACTGTTTCTCTATATTTATAATGAAGGAAATAATACCAGTGGTACCACAGAAGTGTTATGAAGTGCAAGTGATACATATAAAGGGCTTTGAAAATCTCAAAACACCAGATTCATTTCTAGAGTTGTGCTAGGGAATAGCCCAGGTGTGATCTGAAACCAGAGCCTTTGATTCCAAATTCAGCTTGTGATTATTTTGTTAAAGCAAATAAAAACTTTTGAGGGAAAAAGTTACAATTTAGTTTGTGCTTTTGTGTTCAATTCTTCTTTAAAAAAATTTGCTTGTTCCTATTTGTTCCATGAACTGATAGGGGCTCAAATGCCAGGAGAACACAAGCTCTGGTGGGTTCCATGAAATTGGAGCAATTTCCCACATAGCTGTGAGGTCAATATTAGTCAACAGCATACTATAGCAGTCCAAAAAGCTAATAGTATCGTGAGTTGCATTAAGTATAATGTAATGGATTAGAAAGATGATGATCTTGCTTGTTTTTTCCTGGATCGATTATATTTGGAATATTGTATTAAGTTCTGTGTACCACATCTTTAAAAGAACACTGGTAAATCAGAGAATGTTCAGAAGAGGGCAATCGGTATGGGATTTAAGACCCTGCCATAGTAGCATCAGTCAAAAACCTGGGTTTGTGTTTAGTCTAAGGGAAAGATTTTTCTATGTGTCACAATAAATGACTTCTAATACCTAATGGGCTGTCATGTAAATTTATTCTGTTTGGCCCTAAAGCAGAATTAGGAATAATGGGTGGGAGTAGCAAAAGAGCAAATTTAGATTTAGTATTATGAAAATTTTCATAATTGAGAGCTGTCCCAAAGTTGAATGGACCAATTTAGAAGGTCCTGCCTCATTAGAAGTCCTCAGGGAGAGGATGAATGGCCACTGATTGGGCTAGTTATACTTGGATTTCTTTTTGAAGCAATGAATTGTACTAGATGGGGTTCATCACTGGGGTCCATCACAGCTCAGAGATAGTTCTGTGACCAACCTACCCATGTTAGGCATGGATTATCCCTAGCATGCTTTTAGGCAGTGAATTTTGTCTGTCATAACTCTAGGAAGTAATCTACCAAGTCTTTGGAGGGATTGTTATCTGCATTAGTGGAGGGGTTGCCCACACATACAAAATTGGGCATTTCTGCATCTAATAATCTAATCTGAACACTAATAAAAGAAAAAATTAAAGCAAATAAAGATAACTATAAAAGTTCTTATTCAACTTTGTTGTCTTGTGTACGGCTTAAATAGCAATACTTTTTAAAAATCCCTGAAAGGAACATAAAAGAAGCCAGCTGTTCCTCTTGCGCCAATCCTTCTTGAAATTTCCCATTCTCTTATCTGGTTGATGAGCAATCATCTCACGATGGCCTTGAAGTTATTAGGCACCCTTGTCTCTCTTATCCCTTCATTCTGGTTTTCCTCTTGCTCATTTGATAAAAAAAATGATTAATTGACTTTCTTTTAGTGGCAGGTAGTGAAGGTCTTGATTAAAGATTAAATTGCCATCTTGTGAGCTCACTAACAATTGATAACTCTAGGAAATGCCAACTAGTGTATACATTCCTGCTGGCAGCCAAAGAGATAGCTTAGCTAATGTGGATAGAATTAGGGGTGGTGGTTAAAATCAATGGGAAAAAACAGCTGAGGATTTGGGAAGAGATCAGGACTGCTAGGAAACTTGGCCTACTAGGAGCTATAATTAGGGGACAGAAATACTATTGGAAGAGACTGTCCACATGATTCAGGCCCATGGAAATTTTCCATGGATCTGCTATTTTGCTTGGGAAAGGAAAGTCTTGGATGCAGTTATTGGAGGGGATAGAAGGTAAAGAGAGATAGTTCTGGAAAGAGTCACTACAGTCCCTTTAAAAATGTTATACTTTCAAACTTTCTCCCTTAATTCTACATGTATATGTAGTCTATATATATTCTACACCCACCATCATGCCTCATTCCTTCCTTTGTCTTTCACATTCCCTTTCTTATTATCTCTTTCCTCTCACTTACCTAACAAACTAATAGGTGGGTGGAGAGCTGGATGAATAGATTAGAATAGCTATAATTTTGTAGTGGAAGTGTGGCATTAGAATAAGGGCTGGGTTTGAATTCTAACTGGTGATTGTGGCTAAGTCTTGCTCTCTCTCTCTCTTGGCCTTATTTTCATCTGTAAAATGAAGGGCTTGGAAAATTCACTCAGGGTCTTAGTAGCTTAAAGCCTATAATTCTATTTCTCAGATTAAGGCATGACACCAAAATTGCTATGAAGACGAACCAATGAAGACTGAGGAATAAGTATGGAAGTTTTTGTCCATAAATCTCCTTCCCACTTATTCTTAAAACCTCCACTATTCACTTTTAAAATAAAAATATCTTTCTAAGAAGGGAGATATTCCATAAAATGTCTAGAATCAAAAGATGATATAGCTCTACAGTGGGAAGGGACTTTAGATGCAATCGAGATCTATTTTTTCATTATACAGATAAGGAAACTGAGGTAGAAAGAAGTTAAATGAGTCACCTAAAGTCATGCAGGTAATAAAATGATAGAGCCAAGATTTACCCTGTGAAGGGAGGGGTGGGTTAAAGAGTAAAAGAATCCAATAAGACCTAACAACTTAAAAGACCTGACAGTATTAGAGCATGGGTGGGGAGTGGGGGGTGGGGAAAGGGAGAAGACTGAAATTCTTTATCCTCTCATTATTGATTCTTCCCAACTTGGACTTAGCTTACATTTCTAGACTTGTTTTTCATTATTTCCCTAATAATACTCTATACTCTAGCTCAGTGGTTCCAAATTCAAATAGAACCAGATCACAAAACCATACAAAAAAGATTCCTGTGGGTTACTTATTGATTTAGAAAACCACATAGTAACAGGAACTATATTTTATTGTTTATGTTTAATTTGTTAAATTTTTCCCATCTTAAATGGGGAATCTAGAGTTTGACACCTCTTCTCTAGCTATACTCTTATCTGTAATTTCCTCCACTTTCCCTATGAATTTTCTCAAAGGATAGACTTGTTCAAGATGCTTTCTCATTATGGTACTGATATTCTACTCATTCTTTCAGTGCATGGTTCAAATGTGATATTATCTATGAAGCCAGCCATTTAATCAAATTTTTTTCTCCTTTTTCAGCCTAATCATAGCATATTATCTGTATGTATAGATAATCTTTACCTGTAATTCCTGGCCCAGGACCCTAGACTCTGAGCTTACAAGGTATAATTTGAACTTTGTATTTTCTTCCCCAAATTCCCTGTTTGGTTCGGTTTATACTCCACCTAGAGTTTCTCTGGGGCAGCTAGGTGGTGAAGTGGTGCTTAGGCTAGCATTAGGAAGATTCATCTTCCTGAGTTCAAATTTGATCTCAGATCCTGGGCAAGTTATCTAACTCCATTTACCTCGGTTTCCTTCTCTGTAAAATGAATTGGAGAAGAAAATGGCAAGTTACTTCTTTGCCAAGAAAACCCCGAATAGTTAGATGCACCCAACAACAATGACAGCAGCAACAACAGCAGTGATGATGGTGATGATGATCATGATTATGACAGTAAAAACAATAAAATTCTCTAAATAGTACAATATTGCCCAAATTTAGTTTATGTTTACATCTCTAGAGGTGTGGATGATGATCCTGACTCCCTATAAGCACAAGAGGTAATTCTGAATTTCAGGTACCAAAAATAAAGAAAACACAAAAAGAACTCACAATAGATAACATTCCTCCTTTTGGGCAAGTCTTATTTCCTCAGGATGCTATATATATATATAGTTAGTCCCTTTGGAAACATAGAATTCTTGAAAAAATATATTTTTTGAATTGTTAGATTGGTGATAATCTTACATTTTAGTTAGACCCACTTCCATATCCAGAGAACCACATATCAGGTTTTGTGGTACCATGTTGAGGAATGAATTGTCCCAGAAGAGAAATGTACTTGTGCTGGTCAGAAACCCTCTATCTCTGACATGAAACAAAAGTCAAGACTTTTGCTCCCCAGATAATATTCTCCCAGTTCCCAACACCAATTTGCCATCTTTTTTTACTTGAGACTAGTGCTTCCCATGAACATCCTTTCCTTTCCCCCAGTGTTTACTAGGAGACTTGATTCTTAAATCTTGTCCTTTTCCTTTTCTTTTTGCAAGGCAATGGGGTTAAGTGATTTGTCAAGATCACATAACTAATTAATTATTGCGTCTGAGATCAGATTCAAACTCAGGTCTTCCTGACTCCAGGGTCAGTGCTATCTGGTCCTTTCATAAAGACACCAGCACTGCCTAGGGATTTTTACTTATCTCTCTCTCTAGCAAACTGGGTCCCCAAACTCTCAAAATTAGGACTGGTAAAGGAGGGCATAGACACAATTTATCAGGATTTTAGAATCACATCTTTTATAGATTTATGTCTACGATCTCCTTTACCAATCAGTAAGCTTTTAAGGGAAGGGAACAAGATTGATTCATTTTTGAGTTTCCCATAGAATAAGAAAGCACAGTAAATGTTCAATGAATAAATGAAAGGTTCCAAAAAGGAGGGTATGTGTATTTTTGCGTGAGTATCTTTATGCATCTTTGAGGATTACTGAAATAATATCAGCTTCTCTGCTTATTTCAACATTCTTCCAAGGCCTCAGTTTACCCATCTTTAAAGTGAGTGTGTGTATATATGGGTATGTGTGGTATGTGTGTGAACTAGGTCACTTTTTCTCAAAATGTGTATATGTTGTTGTTTTTGGTAAAGTCGTGGCAGCAGACAAATGAATTCAGCAAAGTCATCTGCTCTGATGCTCATGCCAATCCAAGAAGGGAAACACTCCACTTGCTTATTATGGTCTTGAAACAAGTAAATATCAGTTTTGAGAATTGTATCCTTGTTTTCTGATGTGAAGTATAATTTTATTATTTGAAATAAAACATGTGACCCAAGTGGTTTCTTATTGGCCTAGAATCAATGATTTAATCTAATAATATGCAATCAGTTGATTGTCAATCTGATTACAGAGGGCAAGTAAAATTATTGATGCCAATTTATTTACTTCATTTTCTTTTCTACCCTCTTTCCATCTTCAGTTATTTTGGAACAATGAGCATTGGGGGGGGGTAAAGTTAGCCTTATTTCCTTTTTTTTAAAATTAGGGTTACTGAAATGGGCAATCAAGACTAGTCTGCATTTATTCTTCTCCAAGCTTCTCTTCTGAATGATTGAATTTCTTCCTCTATCATAACTCAGTATCCATCTTTCCCTGAAAGATGCCCCCTCCCTTGCAACCCTTTCTTCTGATTGGTCATTTCCTCCCAGAACTCAATAGTAAGGAAGTGCCCAGAGCAGGCATTTTTCCCTTCTCTGGGCTCTCTTTCTCCTTCCCATTTTCAGTTTCCTTTTATGTTCTGTTCCACCATTAGATTGCAAATATCATTGAGGGCAGGAATTTTCTTATTTTTTTGGCTGGTATTTTTGTTCTCAGCATTTAATCTAGTTTTTGATGCATGGCAAGTGCCTGTTGTTTTTGAAGAGAATGAGGATTTCAGAAAAGATATTCTTGTGAATAAGATGAAATGATATGGGTTGAATGATGCTAAGTCAGATGGGTGGTTTTGTAACTGATTTGGCGTGAGAGCTGAGATACAGCCTCAGTTCCTTTTTATTCTGAAATCCAGGTTCTATTATACTGAGGATATGTTTGCATTGCATGTAAGATAAGGAAGTTGAAGTCCAAAGAGGTTGAATATTTGCCCAAGAAAACAAAAAGATTAAGTAAAAGAGACAGAATTTGAATCTTGTTTCTCTGGCTCTAAGTCCAGCCCCTTGGATTTCCCATTGTTGCCAAGAATCAGGCAGAGCAAGACCAAGTCAAGGAGCAGATCCTCATTGGAATTAGTATCATTTATCCATGTCTCCGAAGTTCCAAAATCTCAGGTAATCGATAAAATATGTCAAAGATTTTTTCCATTCCTGCCAGTGATTCCAAATGCATAAAATTAAGTCCTTTGCAGACTAAATTAGGACACTAGTTTTTTGATTTATCACAAGACCCACAAGTCTTTGAATAAAATAAAATCTAGGCAGACCAGAATTGAATATAAAATGAGGGATTGATATTCTTCTGAGATAGCCCCTGGGAGGGAGGCAAGCAGATAGACAAGCAGAGTTGTCATCAATGAAAGCGAAGCTTAGCAGATGGAAGGTCCCCTCCTTATGAATGAAGTCACCCCAAAACCAAAGCAGACAGAGATAATCCATTTAAATGAAACCATGTAAGCATCCTGGATGCAGGTGAACACACCTATGGGTCACCATTGTGTGAGTGTAATATTCAGTCTGTATCATCCAGATAAATCATTCATAAAGGAGACCATTGCTAAGGATAAGGCATGTAGTAAAGCATGGGAATCCTCATGGAACACATAATAGTGACATAGGGATCTCAGAGGCACTCTAATCCAACTTCCTCATTTCACAGAAGGTGAGAACCAGAGAGGTGAGGGGCCTTTCTTAAGGTCATACAGGTCATAAAGGATTTGAAGCCAAATTCCATATCTTCAAACTCTGAACTCTTTCCATGATAAGGATCTCAAGAACAAAGATTATTTTTTGTTTTTTTCTTTGTATATCCAATACTGAGCACAGTGCCTATGAGAAAAAAAAGTTTGTGGATTTATTGTTTTTTTCCAAAATTTTTGATTGTGAAATGAACAATCATTTTATTGATTTTTTGTTGATTGATTGACATCATGTTGCCCCTTCATTTCTCAGCTTAAGACCTAAGATTGGGTAGTATAGTGGACAGTGGAATCAAGTAGACCTGGATTCGAATCCTGTCTTCAAACATTTACTAACTTGTTACCTCTGAGAAAGTCACAAAACATTGCTGATCTCATTTTCCTTATCTCCAAAATGTGGGGGATGAGGATTGGACTTGATGGTATATCTCTATATTCACCATCTCTAAATCTGTGATCTGATTTGTCTTCCAAGGGATGTCCAATGATTCATGAAGAATAACCATAGTGAAATAGTGGGCTATGCTCCTAATTCAATGCAAGGCAAGAAGGATCGATAGGGAGTAATACAGGCCAGGCAGAGGGGATAAAGATATAGAAATGAAAAAGGATCATGTCTTCTGGGAAATTCTATTCTCCTGGAAATGGGGATGGAGACGGGGACAAATAAAGGGATAAGTAAATATATAGATAAATGTGTGTATAGGATATATATATATATATATGTATATATATATATATACATATATATATATATATATTATACATATATGTATTTATGGGGAGGAAGACAGCATTAACCATAATGGGGATTAGGAAAGGCATCCCAAAGGAGGTGGCAATGGTGCTGAACCATGACAGAGGTGAAATTGAGGAATGAGTGAGTGCATTCCAGGCATGGCTAATAGCCTGTGAATGAACACAGCTGAAATTCTGATTCTCAAGACATGTTTGAATACAGACTATGAAGGGGTATTGTGTAAAGTAAGCCTTAAAAGATAGGAAAGAGCTAGATTGTGAATAGATTTAAACACCCAATGGAGAAATCTGTGGTTTTTCTTAGAGGCAATGGATGGAGTCACTGAAAATTTATGAGAAGGGAAGTGATAGTAATAAAGTATTCTTTTGTTAGCTAGGTTATTATGAGACTCTGTAGAGAATCCCTTTCCTTGAGAGATGAAAGTTGGGAAGTGAGGAGTATAGTTAGGAAGCCATTGTGATAGTCCAGACAAGAGGAGACAAAGGAAAGAAATAAGTTGGGTTAAGTTAGAATATAAAGAGATGAAACGGTAATGCTTCATGGGGTGGAATCAAGAAGTCTTGTCAACTAACAGGATATGGAGGCCAAGGAAGAGGGAAGGGTCGAGGATGACTCTGAATTTGCTAACCTACTGCAGGGGTAAGGAGGACTGGAAGGTTGATGACTCCTCCAATGAAGCTAGGAAGTTTGGAGAAGGGCTACATTCATGAGGGAAGATCATAGGATTATAAATTTTCTAGCTGGCACCTTAGAGTCACTGAGTCCAACCCTTTTATTTTGCAGATAATTTTTTATTTTGCAGAAATAGAGGTTCAGAGTTGTGCCTGAGGTAAGATTTGAACCATTACTTTCTTGACTGTAGAATAGGCTCTCTCCATTCCCTAACACCAACTCTCAGTTCTTATTTTGGACAACGTTACACTATTGCTTAAGGGAGTAGTTCTTTTCCCTTCCCTTTCTCTATGCCCTGATTGAGATGTCATTGAGAAGAGAATGAAACTTTCCCTACAGAAGAGCAATACTTTGAATTTCTCTCTTTATCTCCATTGCCTCCTAACCAAATCAGGTGCCTTGTACACAGTAGGAATTCATAAGCATATTGAATAAAAAAGGAATATATGAATAAGAAAGTCTCTGAATCAGTCCCACTGTGCATCTACTTCCCCAAACTCATCCCTTAAACCTTTTACTTAGTTGAAATGAATTAAATATTGAACATAATTTTAGTTGAGGAAAATAATTCTCTGAAAGGAAAAGTGATGAGTAGATGTGAATTGTAATTTGGGCTGACTGAATATATAAGTTTTGTTATTCTTTGAATGCTGTCTGCCTTAGAAGCTCTCATCGTTCCTTGTGAACTGCCCTTCTGAATTCCTGCCCAGATGACATAAGGTCATGTTGGTCAGGATGGAACATACATATGGATGATTCTCCCCATTCAATTTGGAATCGGAGATCCTAGATTTGGATCCCATCTGTGTTACTTAATTCCTGCAATTAACCTTTTAGAGGCTACCTTCCCTCAAATGTAAATTGAGAAGATTAGTTAATCTCTAAGGTCTCTTCTGGGTCTAAACCCCATGATCCTAAGGGAATGAAAAGCTTACAGATCATAGCTCTAGCTATTCAACTCCTTTGTTTTACAGTTGGGAAGCTAAGTCACAGGGAGTTCTAATGGTATGTCCAAGGTCACAAGGCAATAAGCCACAACAGAAGAATTTGAAGCTAGTTTCTCTGTTTATATAGCAAAACTATTTGAATACTTTCTTTTGAGCTCACTTTGGATTCATTTTGTCATCACAGAAAAATTCCAGTATCATTGTAATTGACTATGGTCTTTCACACTTATTCCTCAAACCACCAACAAAACAAACAAAAAACATGAAACAAGAATTGGTATCCCAGAGTGAGTGAGTCTTCAGCAGAACCAAAATAAAGTATTCACATGTTCTAGCTTAACAGAATATTACTGGTTGAATGAACCTTCAACCCTGCCTGGGATTGTTCTGGAAGTGTAATCAGTAGGAGCTGAAGACCCAGCTGGTACTGAGCATCTCTGCTATTTGTCTACTTCTCTGTCTGACTGTCAACAGCTTCTGAGTCAGAACCGGAAATGTGACTTTATGGATGGAGAATAGAGGAGATGCAGGAGGTAGGGGCAGTGGATGGAGGCAATTAAAATGGTTATTAGTTTCTTTTAGTACTCCAAGGGAAGTTAGAGGGCAGGGCTTCTTAAAATTTTTTTGTGTGGCAAAGACAATCTTTGGCAGTCTGATGGATCCCTTTTCAGAATTTTGTTTTAAATGCATAAAATAAAATATATGGGATTACAAAGAAACCAACTATATTTGAATAGTAATTAAATTTTTAAAAAAATCTTCATGGGGCCCAAGTTAAGAACCCCTGCTCTGGATGATACAGAATGTAAATTAAGTACTTTTGGAAGGAAAGGTCAAGATTTTGGGAGAGAGGTGATATGTTATTGAAACTGAATTGAATTGAAAGCTGGGACCTCATTGATTCTCACACTGTTCAATTCTGGGACATTTTTGCAACACTTAAAATATTGAAAACTCCAAAGAACTTTGATTTAATTGGTTTAGATTTAGCAATATTGTTGAATTAAAAATTCAAACTAATAATTTAAAATATTTTAATTCATTTGAAATTATATTAAATAATTACATGTTAACATAAATAATTTTTTTGAAAACAAAAAATGAGTGAGAAGAGTGGCATTGTTTTACAAATTTTTGCCAGTCTCCTTAGTATCTGGCTTAAAAGAAGACAGCTGGATTCTCCTTTCTGTTTCTATATTCAATCTATTGGGATACATTGTTTTGATTGACGTATGAGAAGAAAATGTGAATTCACACAATATGTAGTTGGGAAAAGGAATATTTTTAATAGAAAAAAAATACGTATTATTATGGAAAATGTTTTGATTTTGCAGATCCATGGAAAGGGTCTAAGAGACTTTTAGGGGTCAACCAACACACTTTGAGAACCACTGACCAAGGTTCAAGTTTTGCCTTTAATTCATACTGACTGCATGAGTTTGTCAATGCACTTCACCTCTCACTGTCCTACATCTCTTGAAGCCTGTAAACTTGAGAATAACTGCAGATCTGCATTAGCAAAAGGAATTTTCCCACTTCAAGTTACCTACTTATGGAGATAAAATCAGAGATTTGGTCCAAACCGCTCGCCACCCTAAATTTAAAGAAGCTCACTGCTTCTTTCTGCTAGGGAGGCAGAATAATGTAGGATGATACTTATAAGGATGGGCAATACAATGGATGAAGCTTTGAACCTAGAGTCAGAAAGATCTGAGTTCAAATGCTGTCTCAGATCTTTACTAACTATGTTTTCCTGGACAAGTTATACAACTGCCTCAGTTTCCTCATCTGTAAAATGAACTGGAGAAGAAAATGGTAAACTACTCCAGTATCTAAAAAAAACTCCAAAGGAGTTCACAAAAAGTCAGTCATGAATAGTAACAAGAATTCATGAAGAGAAAAACTCCCCCAGCTTGACCATACCCATTTGTGGTGTCCCATATGTCATTATACTGTTTCTTCTCGAGTATGACCTATGCTTGACCAAAAACCAAAAGTCAAATGAACATCTCACAAAACACCATACCAAAGCCAATGGAGATGTTAATATATGAAACCTTAACATATGTATGGGAAAGTGGGTCTCAGGATAAATTCAGTCAATGAGGAACACAGAAAATAATCTGCCCTGGGGACATTCAACATGGCTCAGGAAAAAAAAATCCTTTTCTTCTAGAGTCTGGTCTACAGCTGAACAGCAAGTCAAAAATTCTTGATTCCCTAATCTAGGAGAATTATTGTTGTTACTCCTTTGTTCATGAAGAGGACCACAGCACCAGGAAGTGATACCAGGACTTGCAAGTAAAATGACTTTAAGTAAACCTGAAGGAGTTGGTGGAAGGCACAAGGGAAGTTTGATCCCAGGCGACCAGCAGCCATGGCAGTGTCCAACAAGACCATATGCTGGTATTCCTTCTACCATAGAAAATTATCCACTTAAGAGATGAGGAAACAGGCCTGTGACTAATTTTCTCAAGGTCATAGAGTACTAGCAAATAGAAGAGCTGAAGTCTGTCCTGAATCTCTTCTTCCCTAATTTCTAACTGCTACTGTCCTTTGAGATGACACATTCCATATGAAATTGTACTGACAAAGTTAAAAGCATGCCATACCACATCTCTCCTTCTTGCCTACTGCCTTCCCCAGGCTGCTTGTGGGAACACTGCACATGCACATTGGATAGAATTGGAAACTTCCTACCCCTTCCAAAGAAGTTCAACACCAAGGTCAGACTACTCATCACAAACGCCCCCTGTGACATACTTCTGGGTCACTTGCTAGCATCATTCTTCAAGTTCAAACATGAACTCAAGATGACAAATGATTTCTGTAATACCCGTCTTTGACACAAATCATTGCTGATTGCCGCAGACCCTGGGAAACCTTGAAGGTAGAACTGAAGAGAAGAAAGAACAAATCCTGGGGAAAAAACAAAACAGCCTTCCCTAAAAGCCCGAGCTGAGTTCTTATGGAGGAGAGACCTCAGTGCCCAGAAACTAGCAGAAGGAAGTGCTAATAGCCAAACAGAACATTTTCCAAATGGGGAATCTATTGGGAATACACCCATATGGTGGCATTTCTTGTCTCACAGAATTTTAAGCAACATTTGAAGTGTTTTCAGAACCTAGCGAAAAAGACTCTATGAAATTTCATTCATTTCACTTTTATTCTCTCACTTGTGGTCTCACAGTTGGAGATTTTTTGAATCCCAGTTTTTGCTACTGATTTTCTTTGTAACTTTAGGAAAGTTACATACCCTCTCTGAGTCTTTATGTACTTGTCTCAAAAAATGAGGGACTGGAACTAGATGATCTTTAAAGTATCTCTTAGTTCTAAGTCTAGGATCATCTGTACAATAGTAGCTGACTTTTATATGGGGCTTTATAAGGTTTACAAAGCATTTTAATCACATGTCATTTGAATCTTGCAATAGTCCTGCAAGGTAGGTTCACAGATTATAATAACAAATCATAGATCTAGACTTGGAAATCATCTAGACTTGGAAATCATTCTGTTCAATACCCTCATTTTTCAGGTAAGGAAACTGAGACTCAAGACTCTTAAGTGAATTACCCAAGGTTATAATGATAGTAGTCATCAGAGTTGACATTTGAACCTCAGCTCCAGCAGTGGATAGAGTATCAGGTCTAAAGTCAAGAAGACTCATCTTCCTGAGTTCAGATATAATTTACTGGTTTTGTGACCATGGAGACTCACTAAACAACCTTTGTCTCAATTCCCTCACCTATTAAATGATTTGGAGAAAGAAAAGGCAACCTACACCAGTATTTCTGCCATGAAGACACTTTAGGTCAGAAAGAGTTGGACATGACTGAAACAGCTGAAGAACAAAAACGACTTCAGACTCCCATGCCCATTCATCAACTACATCTGTTGTTCTAATGTGTACATCAGAAAACTGAGACTTAGAGGGATCAATCACCTTGCTCACAGTCACCCAACTCATTCCAGAATTGGGAGTTGAACTTGAAGACCAGCAATCTATCCATCATTCTCTGTTAGCAGGTTGACCAGGTAAAGGAATTTCAGTCCCTCTATTCTCCTCTTCAAATCCCGCAGTTGGTGTGGGAAGTTATTGGATCCCAAGAAGCTGATATGGAACAATGGTGGACATTAATTTATAACATTGATCCCCTGCTTCTGGGATCACTTGGCTGGCCTTTCTTTCTTATCTCTTGAATACCCGCATACTTTTTCTATACCAGTCAAATCATGAATATTCTTCTCTGTTTTGGCAGTCCTTCCTGGAATCCTTTCCCCATGTCTTTTAAAGAATCTATTTCAAACTCATCCATTTAGAATCCATATCCTTGATGAAGCCTTCCCTAGCTACTCCAGTCCCCAGTTATCTCTTTTCCTTGTACTCCTCTAGTTCCTTTTGGCTGTCCTACTCACGGAACCATCTTCATACTCCCTAACATTACTGGTTCTTTTCTTTTCTTTCTTTTCTTTTTTTTAGGTTTTTGCAAGGCAAATGGGGTTAAGTGGCTTGCCCAAGGCCACACAGCTAGGTATTATTAAGTGTCTGAGCCCGGATTTGAACCCAGGTCCTCCTGACTCCAGGGCCAGTGCTTTATCCACTGTGCCACCTAGCTGCCTCTACTGGTTATTTTCTTGATCTATTTGTTTTATTGTTGATTTTTATAGTAGACATTACTCTTTAACCCATATCCATTGAGCCCCACCTTGTAACAAAGAAAGACAACTCAGCACAACCAACTGATACAATGACCAACTGTTTTGAAAGAGACCTTAGAGCCCTCCTGTTCAATCTCTTCATATTAGGAATGAGGAAATTGAGACCAAGAAAGATGAAGTGACTTTTCCAGGGTCACAGACAGGGAGAGCTTGGATTTGAGATCAGGTCATGTGACTTGTACAGGTACATAGGTGGCTCAGTAGATAGAGTACTGAACTTGGAGTCAGGAAGACTTGAGTTTAAATCTGGCCTCAGACACATTAGCTATGTGATCCTGGGCAAGTCACTCTTTTTGTCTTCTAGAGAAGGAAATGCAAAACATTTTAATATCTTGCCAAGAAAATCTAATGAACAGTATTGGTGAACTATGAGTATAGGACTGAACAATTGAACATCGCGTGACTCATTATTCTTTCCATTAACTCTTTAGCCACAGTTTGTTCAATCATTCACCATTTGATGGGCAACTAGTTATTTCTACTTCTTTTGCTTCTTGGTTATTTTTTCCTTAGAATATTTTCTTGCTTTAACAGTTATAAAACTTTAACTTCCTATTTTGATGTCACATTGTATCTAAGGTACCCCAAGTTTGGGGGTGGGATTAAACTGGTACAGTTTGAAGAGTATGATCCTAGGTGATGGACTCTGAAGACCACTCCAGTATGTATGAAAAGATTCATTGCCACATTGGCTATTGAAGGATGAATTTTTTGGTCACAACAACTCTTGAGGACTATTAAGGCATATTGGAGTAGGCACTATATTTTTACAGTGAACACTCATGACAAGAAAATCAAAGATATATAAAACAGGGAAACAGTTTTCTCTCCAATTAGTTATAGTCTCCCTGAGATCACAGATTGTATTATCAAATTCTTTATTTTCTTTACAATGTGCAGAACCCAGTACAAAATAACCTCAATCCATGTATGTATTTTTAAAAAATAAATTATAACCTATATTATGTTAACATATGCTATATTTTAATATAGGATATATATATATATGTATAATATTGTTAAAATTTAATTTACTTATAGAGCAACCTTCTAATATAAGATATGTAACTAACCCTTTTCTGATACATGGATTCAACTGAAATTAAGTTTAAATGGACAACAAAAGGTAAACATGGCTAAGAAAGAAGTCTCCAAAGGGCAACCTGAGGGGTAAGGCTAATCAAATATCTTTCAGTGCCTTTAGTCCCAAATGAGCAGTATAATGTATGTGATGAAACACCATTGGTTCTGCCTTCAAAAGACTTGGATGATAGTAGGAGTTCTTACCCTGAGATCTATCAGGATGATTATTTAAACTCTTTTGATCAATGCATTTCAATATTTTGGAAATATATATGTGTCTTATCTGTTTTATATTTACATATACATATAGATGTTATTGAAATTTTTACAATTTCTTTTTTAATTCTATGTATTTTATGAATTTAAAAGCATTTATTTTGAGAAAGGATTTATATGCTTTTTTAGACCACTAAAGGGGTCCCTGACATTAAAAAGTTACAGAATTCTCAGCTTAGAATCTCTACTCTCTAGCTATGTGAATAAAAATATTCCTTTTTGGGCCACATATTCCTCTTCTGTAAAATGAGAAGGTTCGGAGTAGATGAGTTCTAAAGCCCCTTCCAAATTTCTCCTGGTCTTCCCTGGAGACAGTGCCAAGGCTTGGAGCCCAGGCTTAATTTAGAGCAGGGAATCAGTACAGTGACAAACTGGATCTGTCCTGAAAGACTCTTGAAGGCAGAATCAAAGATTTAGTCTCAAAGGATTTTAGTGAAAACCTTTAATAGATGAGAAAATCTCATAAGCTCCAGGAAATTAGCTGACTTATATAAGGTCATTTAGAAAGGTGAGATTCAATTGCAGATACTTTGACTCCTGAATCCATCACTAATACCACATGTTGATTCCCTGGTAGAGTACTGCCATTGTATCTATCATACAGCAGGTAACCTGGAGATGGAAGCAGACAGTGCAACATTATGTGCTCAAAGTCTAAATGGAATAATTTCTAAAAGATAGAGGCTCTTTACAATACCACAGCCTGGGTTCCTACATGCTGATAAACCACTATATGACTTCCTTTGATAAAATCAAGTCCATAATGGACTGGCCAGATGGAGGGGCATTCTGGGGTGGCCTCCTTGGCTTGCCTGCCCTAGAGGAATTGAAATAGCTAATGAGGGCTCATTCTGATGCCAACCACACTTGCTTCAGTCATGTTCAAACATTAAGACTGAGAAGAAACAGGAAGGGAATATGCAACTACTAGAAGAATAAACATCTTAGGGACCAAATGCAAATGCTTTTTATTTACTGAGAAAACATAGACTTGCCTTTAATATCCACTCCATCCCAACTTGATTCTGGGCTAGAATGATACCTCAGACTTAGAGATGAAAAGCAGTCACTCATAAAGAACAGTGGAAAATTCATTTGGCTACTCATGTATTCAACTAATGTGCATTATGCACCTACCATGTGCCCAATAAAGTTCATATTATAATAATCAATGAAAATGAATTTATGATTTATTAATTATATGCTAGACTTTGTTCTAAACTATGAACAATAATAATGATGATAATAATGATGAGGATGAGGATGATGATAGCAATAAATGGTTATTGTTGATGTTATAATGCACACATTCAAATCCTTCCTTGAATATTTACTTGGATATAGTGACCATGAATAATGTTTCTCAAGGCAACTTACAGAGTTTCCTCCTCCTTTAAGCTATAAGTACATGGTCCTATGATCCATGAAGTCACTTAGAGATTGGACTTGAGAACTTCTTGCTTCTACCATGACAAATACTGATGAAATTAAAGAAAAAATTTTGAAGACCTGGAGACATCAATGTACCAAAAGAGAACAAGCTTATAATTCTGGGTGATAGTAATGCTAGAATAGGTTCAGATTACCAAATATGGCAAGGAGTCCTTGAGAGGAATAGAGTTGGAGGCAGCAACAACAATGGTCACCTTCTACTGAAGACTTGTGCATCTCATGACCTTCTCATCACAAACACTGTTTTCCATTTACCTAACTGCAATAAAACTTCCTGGATGCACCCTCCCAGCAAACACTGGCATCTGTTAGACTATGTGACTCTAAGGAGAAGAGATAGTCAGGATGTGAGTGACAAAGGCAATAAGTGGTTCAGAGTGCTGGACTGATCACAGACTCATCCCCTCTAAGCTAAATATTCATATGCAACCAAAGTGACTACCCCAAGGCAAAACCAGAATTAATGTCAAGAGATTAGAGTGTCTCTGTGAGTTGGAACAGTTTGTTGTTGCTAACATGGATAGAAAACTGAGCTAATATACAAAAGTGGAGCAGAAAAAGAGTAGGCAAATTTCAGAGATCAGGTAAACAGCACTGCATTTGCTCATCTGGGCCAGAACACTCTCAAACACCAAAACTGGTTTGATGAAAATGATGGGGAAATACAGAGACTGCTAAATGAAAAGTGAGAACTCCTAAAAGTTTATCAGGAGGATAGTTTATCTGTTTCTAAGAAGGCAGCATTTAATTCAATCAAAAGTAAAGTCCATGTGAAGCTTAGAAAGATGCAGGATTCTTGGTTCAGTAAGAAAGAAGATGAAATTCAATTTTATGCAGACTGTAAGAAAGCAAAGTGCTTTTATGATGTCCTGAAGGCTATTTATGGGAACAGACAGATGATGCATCTCAATTACTCAATACTGATGGATCCATGTTGATTAATGAAAGGGACATGATCCTAGAGAGTGAATGCTTCCATAATGTTCTAACAGACCATCATCAATCAATGTAGAAGCCATTGATCATTTACCTCAAGTTGAAGTCAATCAGTCCCTAGCTGAAGTTGCAACTGAAGAAGACATTTTGAATGCCATTAAGCTCCTTTCAAGTGGCAAAGCACTTACCTTGGCAGGGTACTTTCCAAGAAGGTACACACTGACAATGAGGTTGAGACCTAATGCATTGCCAGCTAGCTCAGTATTTGAAAGGCTCCAAAAGAAAGTATGGGAGAGAAGAGGTATTAGACTGATGACCAAACTGAAGGTCTACAGAGCCATTGTACTGACCTCATTGCCATATACCTGTGAAACCTGGACGTCTGCCAGCACCATGTCAAGAAACTGAATTGTTTCCATTTAAATTGTCTTAGGAAGATTCTGAAGACCACCTGACAGCAGAAGATACCAGACACTGAGTCCTTTCTTGAGCTAAACTGCCAAGCATTCCAATATTACTACAGAGAATGCAACTATGATGGTCTGGACACATTGTTAGAATGCCAGACCTACACTTGCCAAAAAAAATACTTTATGGAGAACTCACACAGCACAAGCACTCACAAGGGGTCAGAAGAAGTGATATTGAGATTCCCTGAAGAACTCAATAAAGAGCTTTAGAATTGATTGTACAGCATGTACTGGCACAGGACCACCCAGAATGGTGTGCTCTCATCAGTGAGGTTTCTGCACTCTATGAGAAAGGCAGAATTGAAATAGCTCAAAGGAAACTTGATATTCCTAAATTTAGAATACCCTCCCCAGATGGAAGGAAGGACGGAAGGAAGGAAGGAAGGAAGGAAGGAAGGAAGGGAGGGAGGGAGGGAGGGAGGGAGGGAGGGAGGAAGGAAGGAAGAACCCAGACCCATATAGGTTTTAGAATTTCATTTTGGTAGTCATATAGGTGATGGATCAGAAAAGGGAGAGACTTAAAGGTCAATTAGGAGCTAATTGCAATGTAAGTAGTTGTCAGAAGCAGAATTGGTATTGAGATCTTCATGAGTCCACCACCATCCCCTCTGCTACATCTTTATGGATCTTATATACAGCATAGTGATGGAAATATTGTAAAAGCACAGAAAACTGTAATGTATAATATTGCATGGTGAGGAGAATAGAGAGCTATTGGAACAACCACTATATGTGGAATTTCTATGATGGTGCACAAGCTTTAGTGAGATTTGCTATATTAAACTTTTAGCCTCAGTGTCTGTAGATACTGTCCTATAGACTTATTGTGTACTGTATCATCTGGTGGACTAAAGATGAAACTGTCTCTTTATTTCTTATATTACTCTCTGACTTCATCACATCTGATCCAGCTTGACTGACCATGCTATTATTCTTTTTCAAATTTTCAGACTTACTTATAATCTCTCCTTCCCTTTGTAACCTGCCCCATTGAACAATAAAAGGAAAGAAGAAAAGAAGGAAGAAGGAAGGAAGGAAGGAAGGAAGGAAGGAAAGAAAGGGAGGGAGGGAAGGAGGGTGGGAGGAAGAAAGGAAGGAAAGAAGGAAAGAAAGAGGGAAGGAGGGAGGGAGGAAGGAAGGAAGGAAGGAAGGAGAAAGAGAATCCTTATCATAAAATGCATAATTTAAAAAAACACATTTCTCATTGACCTTGTCTAAAAATGTATGCTTCCCTCTGCTTTGTAAGGAGAGGGGTGTCATAATCCTTCTTCAATCTTCTGGCTTCTTAATTTATCAGATTATAAGAATTCTAAACTTTTTCAGTCTTGTTTTTCTCTGTAATATTATCATTGAATACATTGGTTCTCTTAGTTCTTCTGCTCAGTTTTCTCTCTATTTGGTTCAGAGATCTTCCTCAGAAACTGACCATTTCATCATTTCTTATGACATAATAATTATGTGTTGCATTCACATATCACAATTAGCTTGGTCATGCTCCTGGAGGAAGCCCCTTGCCCTTAAGAGTCCAATTTTTGACTAGTTTGAAAAGAGCTGCTACAAATATTTTTTATACCCATAGGGCCCCTTTCTTCTTTCTTTGATCTCTTTGTGTTATACTACAGTGCCTAATGGTATAACTGAGTCAAAGAATATGCTCAATTTGGTAACTGTTTGGGCTATAGCTTTAATCTTATTGATTCATTCTTAGTGATGTTATCTGTCATATTGTTAGCCCCAGGAGCCACGCTCCTGAGATCATAAAGTCACTTATGAAATGCAAAGCTTGATGCTGACAGCAGGTTCCTATCCACTGGTGGGTCCCATGTTAAGCCAAAGAGATGTGACAATTTATTGAACAACTGTAAAAGATGAATATGAAGGAACATTATTTGAATTTTTTTAAAAAATCCTTTGTTTTACAAAAGAATTTCACTATGCAGGAGGGAGGGGAGTGACTCATTTAGGTTCCCCCAGTGTAATTCAATGTTTTGAGAAATGTTTGGTTTTGGGGGAGGAAATGCCAGGAAGCTCTCAGCTCCAGTGTTAGGAGTTACTGCCCCTAGAAGGATAAAAAGGCATGAGAGTGAGGTCTACTTAAAAGTGATCAGGTGATGAATTGCAAAGATTTAATTTACACTTTCAATTCAAGAACGTGAAAATGAGGAAAAGTGAGGTCATTACCTTCATTTGAGGATAGCTCTCTGTTCAGCAGGAGGCCATCAGTGAAATGCAGGGAACAACCACTGGACCTGTCACTTGACTGCTAGTATTGCCACCCTCAAGGAAGGTTAAGTCCTCTCTTAGGTTCCAGAGTTTTCTCTAAGTTTATTCATGGAGATCACAGGATATTATAACTAGAGCTGGAAGGGGCCTTAGGGGTCATCTGGACCAATCTCCTAACTTCAAAGGTGATAATACTGAGAACAGAGAGATTAAATGACACATAAGTTCAAAGGTCTTAAGCTGTAAGGGAACCCAGAAGTCAGTTTTCTTTACTTATTTTACTTATATCAATCCTCTTACTTTAAATAAAGGGAAACTGTGACTCAAGAAAGCTAAATGACTTGTCTAAGGTCACATAGGTAGTAGAACTTAGATCCCTTGACTCCAAATCTAATGTACTTTTTACTGTGATTGCCTCAGATCTCCACCTTCCTCAATTGAAGCATGTCTGTGGAGGGGATGCCTTGTCATCCTTGTCATGGACAGCAGGGCAGCCCTACAGACTTACCCTTAGGATTTCTCAGACCATGACAATAAGCATTCATTAGCACCTACTATAAGCTACTCTCTGGAGTATGTATATACTGATGTTACAAAGGAAGATAGGAAAGGAGGAAGGAAGAAGGAAGCAAGCATTTATGAAGCAACTTCATTGTGCTAACCATTTTGCATTTTATATAAGTAAAATTATTTCATTTGATCTTACAGTCATGACAGGATGTTTTATTATCCCCCTTTTACAGTTTAGGAAATTGAGGCAGACAAAAATTAAGTGACTTTCCCAGGGCTGCCAGCTAGTAAGTGAGCCTGAATTTGAATTCAGGTCTTCCTGACTCAGGACCGGCTGTTCACTATGATATTTGGACCCAGGCCTTCTAACTTGAAATTCATTGCCAATAGTTTTACTCCTATAATTTTAGTCCTTGAATTTCAGGGAAGCTAAAGGCTAAACCACATAGACAAGATGGATGTCTATTTCCTTCTCTTCTTAAAAATCAAAACAAAAAAACAAAACAAAACAAACTAAAACAACTTTAGGGATTGTTTTCATGCACTGACTCTTGAAATCTCTCCCATTTTAATTTCATTCCTTTCTCTCTCGTTCAGTTCTCTGTAGACACAGGAAATAATTACTAAGTTTTCTCATTAAAGTCTTGCACAATTGAAGACAGTTGAAATCTCTCTGAAGTTCAAAAATTGATATTATGTTTTTGGTTTTAAAATAGTTTCTTAGTCCTCATTTTATAACATTTTTCTTTGATTCTTTATATGGTTCTGTAAGGTTGGTGTCACAACCATCTGTATTCCCATTTTGCAGGTCAGGAAATAGTCTCAGAGAAGTCATATGATTTGCATAATGTCACAGAGTTAATAAGTGGCAAGATTTTAAAGATCTGATGCTCGTCTTTAAACTCCAAAACACATATTTTTTCTACTGAAACATGTTGCCTGGTATTTTCTTTGAAGAGGATCAACCCCAGCAATTTTAAAGGAGACAAAAGAAGGGAGAAAGAAGAGAGTAGAAGAGAGGAAGGGAGGAGAGGGGGAGAGAAGGAAGGAAGGAATGAAGGAAGGAACAAAGGGAAGAAGGAAGGAAGGAAAAAAGAAGGAAGGAATAAGAAAGGAAGGAAGGAAGGAGGAAGGAAGTATAGCAGCTGGCTATTTGAGTTCTGTTCTGCCTATTATTCAGACTTGGGAAAGCATGGGTGGAAATAGAACAAAAATTTATTTAAATAGTTGCAAGGCATAGGAAGGGAGAGAGAGAGAGAGAGAGAGAGAGAGAGAGAGAGAGAGAGAGAGAGAGAGAGAGAGAGAGAGAGAGAGAGAGAACAGCTAAGCAGTGTTGGCCTGGCCACGTTTGGAGAAGACTGCAGCCCTGAAGTGGAGTCCAGCTCAGGTTTTTATGACTTGCCTCTCATTCAGAGGGCAAAAAGTGAATTCCCTTTCTCTTACTAGACCTGGAATTAGGTGGAGGGTAAAGCAGAAGGAGACCAGGATACAAATTTTACATTAAACAATGAATCAATGGTGCATTAAGAATGGGGAGGGTCTTCATCCAAGATTACAATTGCTTCTGTTATAATCATAATTCTCTACTTCAAGTCAATTTACATCTCAAGAGTTAATTTACATCTCCACCCAAATTCTTGCTGTTACATTCACAATTCTCTTCATCTTTCCTATGCATCAGAAGGAAGGAAGGAAGGTTGGAAGGACAGACTTAATAATGGATATAGATGAATACACCTAGAATGTCCATCTACCCTCCAGAGAATTGTGGTATTATCCAGACTTTTTCCTATTCCAATCTGCACATGAACAGGAATCCCTTCTGTAGCTCAGGTGACATACATTTATCTATCCCTTGCTTGCAGATGTCTAGCAACAATGATCTCACTTTTGACCATCCTACTTTCAAGCAGTGTTAATTATTTGGGCATTTTTTCATTTCCTTTCCTTTCTTTTTCCAAAGTCTGCCCTTCTGCTATTCCTTGAACTGTTTCCAGTTCTATCTTTTTGGGCCAAATGAAATGTTTAATCCCTCTTCAATCAGTCAGTAGGTAAATAAACATTTATGTAGTGTCTACTGGGTCCAAATGATTACCACACTATCCAGCACATACCAGTGGATAGAACCCTGGCTTTGGAGTTAGGAGGATAGGAGTTCAAATCTGACCTCAGACACTGGACATTTACTAGTTGTGTGGCATTGGGCAAGTCACTTAACCCTGACTGCCTCCTATCTAGAGTCATCCTGGTTCATTTCTGGCCACTGGATCCAGATAGCTTTAGGGGAGAAAGTGAGACTGGTGACTTAGCACAGCTCCCTCCTCATTCAAATCCAATTCATCTGCTTGTCATGCCATCACCTCCCTGACGTCATGGTCTTTTTCAGAAATGAAGTGCAAAACATCATCATTATCATCAATAAATATTTATTTACTGTCTAAAAATGCACCAGACCCTGGCCTTAAAATGCTTATGTTGTAATTAGCAGAAACATCATTTGAAAATGTAAGGAAGTAAAAGATGTCAGCAATGTTATTTGGGCATGCAGAAAGAGCCAGAAGCTAGGAAGGTGGGGTAGATCAGAAATGACTTTAATGTAGCCAGAATCAGTATTTGAAGGGACATGGAGAACAACACCTTCATCTGTAAAATGAGGAAACTTGAGGCTTTGAGAATTTAAATGACTTGTCTAGGGTTGGAGCCAGGTAAATGGCTTCAGGGAGGGGGTTTCAGACACATGTACTTACTTCTGAAGCAGCTGGAGGGAACAGAAATGAGCTTATAGCTCATAGGGCAAGTGGTGGTCCCTTAAGCTCCAGCTATGAGTAGGAGACCCACCAGTGGTTAATCTTGCTTAATCATCAAATTGACTACATGCTTTCTTCAGTGTCCTGAAGGAAAAGGAATGGGAAAAACTGTCACGGCAGGTATCCCCCCCCTCCCCACTCTGACCAGCTTAGTCCCCAGAGAAAGTGAGAAAGAGAGAGATAGAGAGATCCTCTGAGATTTTTGAAAAATAAAAACATATTGTTGCTAAATCTGGGTGCAAAAAAGAAGGAAAAAGCTCAAAGATTTCAATAGTGACTACAGGTCAGGTAGAGATAAGGAGACTTAAAAAGGGGAGTGTTTCTTACACCAGAGTTAAAGATCATTGATCAAAGCCCACTCAGGGGTGTCAAAAGATGAAGCTGGGTCCAGAGATTGGCTGGAGGTGGGGAGACCTTAGAGGTAGTTGTGGTTCTTTTTAAATGAGGAAATCACAAAACTCAGAAGGATAAGAAAAAGCACAAATTTTAATTCACACGATTAATGTAATTCACTGCAAAAAGTTATGTTAATTCACAGAGTTCTTTAGCAAGGTAAAGAAAGTGAGTTTTTTCAGGAAGATAATTAGTTTAAGCAAAGATGAAATAGCAGCAAGCTGTATTGGTGAGAATGTAAAGGACAGCTATTTATGGGGAAAAGGGGAGGAGAGAAGAAGAGAAAAAAGTTGTAATAAACAGCTAAAGTCAGTTAAGATCAGCAGCTTGGAGAGGATGAGCAGAATTCTTATAGGGAGAGTAACTCACCTCCTAGGCAGGCAGGAGTTAGGGAGAGATTTGGAAGACACTAGCAGTGACTAAGATGTGGTATAATGAATCACATGGAGTATTCTTGCACATGCCTGAGTGATGCAGAGTTTTAGATTCACCTTGAATTCTCAAATTAAGGTCAAACTTTAACTGAAAGTGTCAGCATTCCTGGGAGTTAGGATCTTTGTTAACACAAGGTAGTCTTGAGGAATTTGTGATGTATAGCTAGGAGGGCCTGGTGAGATCACTTGGAGACACAAGATTAGATAGGATTATAAAGCAGACTAGTATAGAGATAATATAGGGAAAGTTTAACAGTTAAAGTTAACTATTTTAGCAGAGTATCTATTTGCTAGGTATATTCCTTGCCTATGGAGGTTTGCTGGTATTATAATATTTGCCTCTTAATACAGAAAGAAAAGGTGAAAGATTACAGCATTTCTTTCTTCCCATAGTTCCCCTGTTTGAAGATAATATAGCTATAAGAAATCAGATGTAGACTCCCACCCAGGGCTTCCTGACTTCACAATCAACATTATCGATTATGCTACACTCCCTCTCCAAGGTAATGTTTAAGCTGAGTTTTGTCTTTAAAATGCTTAAAATGAGATGAGTTCCATTAAGTCTTCTGGGCTATTTAGGCTAAGCATTATGAGTTTCTTCAACCAATCATTCCATGATATCATATATGATCCCCTCACCAACTTGGTCATCCTTTTCCAGTATGTATTCCCATGTATCACAGTCCTTTCTTAGTATCCACAGTTAGGTACAGTACAGTGGTTATAGCTTAACCAGGACAGAATTCATTGGAACTTAAAAACCCTTCATTCTGGATAATGGGTCTCTATTAATATAGCCTAACATTATATTAGGCAACTAAGTGGTGAAGTGGATAATGCACTGGGCTTGAAACCAGAAAGACATCTTCCTGAGTGAAAATCTGACCTCAGATACTTACTAGCTGTATGATCCTGGGCAAGTCACTTAGCCCCATTTACCTCAGTATTCACATCTGTACAATGACCTAGAGAAGTCAAATCACTTCAGTATCTTGACCAAATGGGTCAAGAGAAATCAGGTGTGCCTGAAAATTACTGAACAGCCACAACAATATTACTTTAGCCTTCTTGGCAGAAATGTTGATTCCTATTGAGTTAACCCTCCACTAGAGCTTCTACATCCTTATTCTTATTGGTTACCTGTTATTTAGTCATATGTCTCTTCCATGTATCACTTAATATTTGTAGTTTAATTTGTTATCCTTTGCAACACCTTATTTTAAATTTCATCTTAGGTTCATCCCATTAAATGTCCAAGTTGCCCAGATCTTTTTGGTGACCCATTTCTACCACTAATATATAAGCCATTTCCCCAGTTTTTGTCATATGTAAATTTCATAATATTGCACATATATTTTCATCCATATCATTGATAAAATATTGAATAGAAAAGAACCTGGATAAAACTTTGTCCTGGCCAGAAACCTAGAGGATTGTGTTCATCATGCTCAGCCTAAATAGCCCAGAAGAAGACTTAATGGAACTCATCAAAAATGTGGTCGCCACATTTTATGGAGCTGGTGAACTAGAGATCAATCAAAGGGAAGTAACTAATCATCAGATAATAATCTCATTACTTACTAAGGTCTTCCCCCCACACACACATCCTCAAGGTTAGTGCCTTCCCCACTGGGGCACAAGTAATGAATACATGTCCATGTGGATCCTTCACAATCTTCTCTTCCTTAGCTTTATGGGATAGACCCATTTATTGACTAGGGATGAATGAATTTGTGGATCTAAGTTTTCATTTGCAGCCATGCTTGGTTTGAGCCCATGCTTGGCAACTGGTATTTTTCCCAGGATAAGCTTAGCACCTGAAATTTCACCATCATGCTGCTGACTCAGCTTTGGCTACTCAATACCTTCCCAACGTGTTCTCCCCTCTGGCTGGGTGGTTGGAAGACAGAGTACTGAATTCCTCCCAAAGGTTTCCTTTGTAGAAGCTTGGGATCTAGATTGTACAACTCATTTTTCAATTTTTCCCTGCATCTCTGCTTGGTTTCAACTCCGCAAACCAAGATTTCCTAGTGCTGGGATTTTCCTAGATTCTCTTTATTTCCAGCTATGGTCTTTTCCATTTGATTGTAAGCTAGTTGGGGGGCAGGAATTGTATGCACATAGTAGGTAATTAATAATTTTTTTAATATTTTATCTACCAATTTACTTAACTTGGAGCCCTCACCCACTTAATAACCCCATCTCCTTTTGAATGCACAGCATTTCAATGAGTCTGTCAAGGAATCTTGGCATAATGGAGTGGGTTTCCCACAGAAATTGAAAAGCTACAGGGCTATACACAGTGATTTTCTTCTTAGCATTAAGCTAAGCATTGAGTAAATAAACAGTATGTAGTAGTAGTAATAATAGAAGTCTATAATTTATTCAAAAGGAAGAGATTAAATAAAGGGGGAAAGCAGGATAGCATTTTATGCCCTGAAGTTAGTCTTGTGTGGAAATTAATGAACTGGAAGAATCATAGACAGAAATCTGGAAGAGACCTCAGAGGCTATCTTATCTAACACCCTCATTTAACAGATGAGAAAATTAAAGCTTTAATAAAGGTAGGTGAGTCACCTATGGTGACATAACTAGTAAGCAAACTCAGAGGCAGCATTAAGGGTCATTGCTCTTTCCACTGTGATCATATTGCCTCCCTTGGCAGGGAGGGGGGTAGTGGGGAGATAAGGGTCAAATATTTGGTTGAGGAGCTAAGGAAGTAAAAACTAAAATAACTGTGCTATGAGTTTATTTTAGACTACCCACCAGAAAAATGAACTGAATGATAATTGATTGTTGTGACTATCTGTAGACATCCCACCCACCTAAGAAACAGTTATCTGGTTTTCCAGGTGGCAGTGACCAAATAAGTTACTTTCTCAGATTCTTTGGAAGAAAAACAAGTAAGATTTGGGATAGAGAAAAATCCCTCTTGAACATCCAGGGTTTGTATAGTTCTCCTGATATGATCCTTTTTTTGGGAAATCCAAATCTTGAAAGCTTGTGAAGAGTCAGTTTTAAAAAATAGTTGGTAGTGGATAGAACACCAGGAATCAGGAAAACCTGAGTTCAAATCTGACCTCAGACACTTACAAGCCTGTATGACCATAGGCAAGCCACTTAACTCTGTTTCACTTTTTTCATCTGTAAAATGAACTGGAGAAGGAAATGGCAAACCATTCTAGCATCTTTGCCAAAACTCCAAATAGGATTACAAAAAAATTAAACATGATTGAAATTGCTGAACAATAGCATTACACTCAAGTAACAGAAACAATCTTTAATTTACAAAAGGTTTACTCAGGATTCTTGGAGATAATGGGGCACTTTTGAACATTTAAAACTTGTTTGATTAATGAAATAAAAGCCATGAAGTCTATTTAAGGAAAACATGGCAAATAGCAAACTATACCTCTATCTTTCTAATTACTTACTGTCTTCTCAAAAGCAATGATTCAAAAGTCACTTTCAGCTATGTTTGTATGGAGATATCTTTCATTGGATTCAGTTAAGTCCACTTTCACTAAACTTTCTTAATCTATATATATTTGAATTCAATTTGACTTTGTCTTAATCTGTTCTCACTCAATTCATTTCAAACTCAGAGGTTCTCTGGTCCAATTTGTTTCTGACTACCATCCTTGTTTGAAGACTTCTGGAGATAGAGATCCTGTTTCCTAGCAAGGAAGCCCATTTTGCTATTTTTTTCAGGGGGGTTGCAGGGCACTGGGGTTAAGTGACTTGCCCAAGGTCACACAGCTAGGTAATTTTTAAGTACCTGAGGTCGGATTTGAACTCAGGTCCTCCTAACTCCAGGGCCTGTGCTCTATTCCTGTGCCACCCAGCTACCCCCCATTACATTATTGAATGTCCTAAATCTTAGGAAATTTTCCCTTTAATCAGACCTAAAGCTATTTCTTTGCAATTCCTCTTCAATGGAACTAGCTCTTTCTTCCCCCAGAGCAAAAAATAGAAGAAATCCATTCATCCACTAAATGACATGATTCAAATATGTGGGGTTGATTCTCTCTACTTTGAGTCTTCTCTTCTTTAGTTACACACCCTATATTCCTTCAAGCTGACCTCATATGACTTACACTCTATAAACTCCATCATCTTGATGAAGTCCATACTCCCAAGGAATCTACCATATATCTTATTCATAATAGATAAAAACATTTGTTGCAGGGACAGTTTTTGTTGAATGAATAATTTAATTGATATTTATTAAATGAACAAAATAATGGCCAGAACTTCAGCATGTCTGTCCACATTCATTCTTAGACACAATGGCTTATTTAATTGAACAAAATTCAACATTTACTTAGGTGCACACTATATGACCAGATAAAGTGCTAGATGCTGGAGAGACAAAGTCAAAAAATGAAACAAGACATGTCCTCAAGGAGCTTATGTTCTCCTTGGGAGAACGTAACCTATGGATGGTTAGATAAGGAAATGTAAAGATATATAAACTACCATAAAATAATTAGAAGGGAGTTGTCATGTCATATTCTTCATGACCCCATTTGGGGTTTTCTTAGCAGAGATACTGAAGTGATTGTCCATTTCCTCCTCCAGTTCATTTTATAGATGAGGAAACTGGAGCAAAGAGGCTTTAGTAACTTGCCCAGAGTCAAAGAGCTGACATAGAATCAAGAAATTCAAGGAACCTCAAAGGTCATATAGTCTAACATGTTCATTTTTGACATGAGCAAACTGAGGTTCAAGAAGGTTGTGACTTACCCAAATACTAAATGTCAGTCAGGATTTGAACCTAGTACATTGACTGTAGAATCAGTGCTCTTTCCATTGGACTGCACTTCCTCTTCATAGAGTTTTTAAAAAAATCTATCATGGAGAAGAGGTATAATCCAGTATAATATATTGGTATTTCTACTGTTTTTATCTTTCCATTCACTTGTTGTCCCAGATCTATAATTGCATACATGTAGGGAACTCCCAGTTTGAAAATTCCCTTCTCAATAGATCAGCAACATATCTACAATGTAAAATTTTCCTTCAAGATCCCCAGTAGTGTCTCAGTAACTTTTTAACTTGATAGCCTTCCCCTTTAAATTTTTTTTAAAAAACCTCTAAGAAGTGATTGATGTTCTGTACATTAGTAGAAAAGATCTAAATGTAAAGATCATAAATGACTTAGGTTGTCTGTTCTCAGAGCCACTGTTTCAACATTTTTCTGGTCTGACGAGTGGTTCCAGCCACTTTGATGGTACTGCTCCAAGCAATCAATTGGTCTCTCCAACTCTGTCATCCTAACTACCAATTGATTTCTTGGCGATCAAAGCTGTCCAAGACCATTGGGATCAATCTGTCAGCTCCGATCTCAGCTTTCTACCCACCAACTTCTTTAGCTGCTCTGAACAGCTATGCCCCATTCTGCACAGAAGGATGTGGAGGTAGCTATAATATGGCCCCAGTGAATTTGTAGGCGACCCCAATTTGTAAATGCACTATGATACAGCATAGAAAGAAAACAGAATCCAAGTCATCTGACCTAAGTCAATGTACCGCTGGTAAGCCTCTGATTTTCTCTGGAATCTTCACCTGTGATATGAGAGGGTTAGATGAGATAGTCTCTGAAGTCTTTTGTAGATATCTGATTCCATGTTTTTTGCTTCTCTGCTAGGTTCTTGATGTTTGGGAAATGAAACAAGGCGAGGAAGTAAAATTCAGGACCTTCCAAGTTTCCTTCCCACTGTCAATGCAGAATTCCATGATTTTCCCAGCTACAGGGAAACTAACTGGTATACTCTTCTCCCCAGAAGTTTCCCAGAGAGATTCATTCTGTCACAGCATAGACCACTTAGAAATAAGAAAAGACCATCTTGTGAGGATAATTACAAAGAAGAGACAAAAAGTCTAGTGAAGTATTAAGAGATCACTGGTTCAATAATCATATGAAAGCCCAATGAAGTCTTCATGCCATTAACTCAAATTACTGAGTTATAAGACTTCCCAACCTTTTTTTCTTCTTAAACCAGTACATCAAGGAGGCAAGAAGCGTTTATAGAATTATTAAAAAAGATTCAATTAATGTGGACTATTTTGCAGACAGCCAATATCTGACAGAATAATTAAAATATCAAAAGTGCATTAATTAGTTGCTAATTAACATGTTTCCCCTTTCTTTAAGAAGCAGAGACAGTACAGAAAAGCCATCCCCCCTCCTGGTTCCTGGGGGCAGTCTCCTATTCTATTTGCCTGGAACTGAATGAAAAAAGTGGGGGGGGGGGCAAAATCCAAAGGTTTGAGGTTCCAGAGAAGGACATATAAAGTGAAATGGAGCTGGTAAGTTACCTTGGAGACATCAAGCAGGCAATGGGGGGGAGACAGAATGCCAATAACTAGTTGGAATGCTGGACTTGGGGTGAGAAAGACTTGGATTCAAATCCTTCCTTTGACATTTAACCATCTGGGACCATGGGGAAATCACTTATCCTCTCTATGCCTCAGTTTCCTCATCTGTAAAAGGAAGGGATTGGACTCTGATTTTTTTTTAACCTTTTGCAAGGCAATGGGGTTAAGCGGCTTGCCCAAAGTCACACAGCTAGGTAATAAATGTCTGAGGCTGGATTTGAACTCAGGTCCTCTTGACTCCAGGGCCAGTGCTTTATCCACTGTGCCACCTAGCCACCCCTGGACTCTGATTTCTAATGTTCTCTTTAGCTTTAAAATTTTGATCTTAAAAGGGAAGGAGAAAGGGTTGAAGGATGAATCTTCTGTGAGCACAGGTTCTATGATCTAGGGCTAAGGTACATAGCCCTTTTTAATACTAGCATTTTAAGGTACTTGCTTGTTCACTTAACCCCATGGCCTTACAAAAAGCAAAAAAGAAAGAAAGAAAGAAAGAAAGAAAGAAAGAAAGAAAGAAAGAAAGAAAGAAAGAAAGAAAGAAAGAAAGAAAGAAAGAAAGAAAGAAAAAAGAAGGAGGAGGAGGAGGAGGAGGAGAAAGAAAGAAAGAAAGAAAGAAAGAAAGAAAGAAAGAAAGAAAGAAAGAAAGAAAGAAAGAAATTTTCTTATGATACTTTTATGTCCCCACTTCTTTTTCCTTTCCTCTCAGACTGGCTACCACCATGGAGTTCTGACCAAAGGGAAAAGTTCCTTCTTTTGTTGGTTCTTGTCCTTCATTATCGAAGGAGACCAAAGTGACATCACTATGTCATTCTTTTGTGTTTGTTGAATGAAGGAACTTCCTTCCCTTCAGGACCAAACCAAGCCAGTTCCCATCATCCCAATGTCATTTTCAATAAACACTTTCTAGCACACATTCAAAAGATCAAAAGTACAAATTTACTATTCCAGGGCTCTATTTCCCGAGGCCACCCATATTCCTTTCTTTCATTGTAGACTCATCCATTAGAGGCACTCCTCAATGAAGGAAGATGGAGAAAAACTGGGAGAAACTCATGAAACCTTTAACCTTGCCAGTGGCTAGTAACTTCTTGGGCTCTAACATCTATTAACAGACAGAGATTGGGGAAGGGTATCAATAATGAGCAAAGGGTATGACATGAGCTCAACCCAAGTATCACCTCCATGAAATCTTTCCTATTCTCCTCTGATATAAGTGACTACTTGTGTATATGCCTTGTTCTCTCTACAATTGTTCTTTGAGAGCAGTGATTGCTTCCATGGCGCTTAACATGGAGCCTTTTACAGAACAGATGCTCAATAGATGCTTGTTGATTTATATCAAGTTCAAAGAATTTTAATCCATTTAAAAATGTGCAACACTGAAAAAGTTGAGAAAAATGTCTTATGCTCTATCCCAGGGGATTCTGGGTGTTTAATGATGCATATACTATCACAATACTACTATATTGACATAAAGTGGTTAAGTATAGGTATAGTGTGTAAACCGGTTTGACTAAGATTCAAAGGATTTGAAGACATATTGTGGGAGATTAAAAACTGGAAAAGTAGATTGGAATTATATTGTGAAGGGTGGGGAGGGAGAAAGATCTGTTCCTCATCCTATAGGCACAGGGGATCCAGTAAAGTTATTTTTTTAAAGAAATGAAATGATAAAGTCAGAATTGTGCATTAGGAAGACTCGATGAAACATCAGATGATGAAACAGAGCAGAAAAACAAAGCAGGAGTCTACTGCAATTCAACTGATCAAAGAATATGGGAGTCTAAACTAGGGTTGTAGGAGAATAGAGAGGAGAGTGATTCCAGATTCACTTGATGAAAGTAGAGTCAAGAAGACGTGGTAACTGTTTGGTTGTGAGGGGGTAGTGGTGAGGGAAAGAGATGATTCTAAATTGACTCCATGATACTAAAGTGATGATAGGAAGAAAAAGAGTTCCTTTAAAAGAAATAGGGGTGTCATGGGAATATGCAATTCAGAGTTGGTGGGGGTTGGGAGAATATAATAAAAATAATGAACTGAGAGATAAAATGGTGGAATTAGAGGGCACTAGACTTGGAATCATAAGACCTAAGTTCACATCCTTCATCAGACACTAATTGTGTTATTCTGGGCAAATCACTTAATTGATATGTGCCTCAATTCCCTCATTTGCAAAGTGAGAGGCAATTGGGCTTAATAGCTTCTAGGGTCCCATCAAACTCTAAATCTATGATCTTCTGCCATTCACATAGCACTTTATCTCCTTTGAGCCCCACAACAATTCAATGAAGCAGGATCAATTGGCATTATTAGACCTACTTTACAACTGAACTTGCATCTGTTGTTTCTTCAGTAAAGTAAAGTTTTAGAGAGCTGCCTTAAAGCTCAGGAAAAATTAAGTGACACAGCCAGCATGTGTCAGAAGCATGAGTTGAACTTGGATCCTCCTTGTTTCAAGATCAAATCTCTGTTTTCTAATCCCTCTATGGTGTTTTTAACTTGTTTTTAAAATTCCTGATAAATCCATATTACTCTTCCTATGTCTTCCCACCTCCAAGGTCAGCTGTTTATCTGCTACCCCAGAGAATCAAAGGAACTTAAGACCATTGGTTTAGAACTCATAAGAGCCTTAAAGGTCATTGAGTCTATGGCCCTCATTTTATAGGTGAGGTATTTGAGGCACAGAATTGTTAAATGCCTATCTCAAGATCACACATCCCAAGTCTCAAGCCCTTTCCACTTTACCATGCATGAGTTCAAGTTTGGACATTTGCATTTTGAGGTAACAGAGTAAATAAAGGTGAAGGTGTCTGGTAAGTGGTTGACAGTTGATGACTAGTGCCCAATAGGAAGATCGTTGTCTTAGGATAAAAGAATAAAAATATAAGACTCAATAAAAGTTAAATGAAAGTCATGAGATAATTAAAAAAGAGTGCAAAAGAAGGAAAGAGGAGGTAAAAAGAGGTCAAATGAAGGTAAAGGGTAATTCAAGGAGAAAGAAGAAATGAGTGGTCAGAGAGGTGGGAGGGAGGAGAGTTACTGGAGTGCTAAGCCTCAGAAATTGGGGGAAGAATGTTAGGGAAGAGAGATATTCTGAGGAGTCAAATATTACAGAGGAGTCAGTGGGGATTCAGAAATTCATAGTCCTTATAAGGCAACATAGCCTTGGACCCTGTTATTTATTTATTTATTTTTTTCAGGGCAATGGGATTAAGTGATTTGTCCAAGGTTGCACAGCTAGGCAATTATCAAGTGTCTGAGGCTGGATTTGAAGTTAGGTACTCCTGACTCCAGGGCCGGTGCTCTATCCAATGTGCCACCTAGCTGCCCCTAGCCTTGGACTCTAAATCCTTCTTTGGTAATGTGATTACAGCTTCTCAATGTGATTTTCTGGGATCTTCAGCCTCCTTATTAATGGGAGTATAGAATTGGAGCTGGAGGGAACCGTAGAGGTGATCTGGTCCATTCACAAAAGACTTACTTGAGGTCATTTGGGTAACAAGTGGAATGGTTGGGATTTGAACTCAGTTTTTCTGACTCCAAATCCAGTATTCTTTCTATGATTCTTCCTTGTCTTTTTATAGAATTTGCAATTATAGAAAACTGGAAGTTTATCAGCTTCCACAGTGACTTAGAATATTTTTTTGTTGTGGTATATAGTGCTATAGGAACAGGTTATCTCCTTTGATAGAAGGCAAACTTGAAAATAGAATCTTTTTTGTTTTCCACCTTTATGTTACTAATATATAACACAGGGTCTGGTCCACTTTCATTCATTCATCTCTCTTTTTCTGTTTTTCTTTCTCTCTCTCTCTCTATGTCTCTGTTTCTATCTCTCTGCCTCTGTCTCTGTGTTTCTCTCTGTCTCACGAACACACACAATCTCACTCCCTTTTCTCTTTCTTCATCTCTCCTTCCTTTCTGTCCTTCCTCCCTCTTTCTTTAATTTTTATATGTTCCTTTCCTCGTTTGTTTAATAAGTAACCTTTGATTTCATTGGGGGTAAAAAACTCCTTAGAAAAATTCTTGTACCACTAAAATTCTGAATCTATGATACCTGGTCTTAATGGTAACTTACTGTATGGTACTAGGTGGCACAATTCAGAGAGGTCTGATTTGGAGTCAGGAGGATCCAAGAGGAGGTACTTACTAGCTGTTTGACCCCAGACAAATCACTTAACCTCTGTTGGCCTCAGTTTCCTCATTTGCAAAATGAAGGGGCTGGACTAGTTGGCCTCTTAAGGTTTCCTTCCTAGCTCTTTATCTTTGATCTTATGTATTAGGTTCAGCATGTGTACAATAATAGTTTGCTCCTCAGCATCTCATTCTGCCTACTTCTCTATCCATATATCTTAGCATTCATACCCTCACCAACTCATATTCGCATAAAACCCCCACCCTCTGCTGCTCCTGGAAAATGGAGATTACAGCTCAGCCTGTGGCTGAGTCTAAAAAAAATGAGATGGGCTCTTTGTGATGGAGGAAGACTGAAAAGTCGGATAATTGAAGTGTCTGTGAACATGGTACTGGAACACTGTCTGAATGGGCTCACAATGCGACTGGAATTAAAAACTCATCATTGGCGGTTTCCTGGCCCCTATGTTCCTGCCAGTTCCTCCAACCTGATTTAACGTCCTCTTTGAAAAGCAGCATATCCCAAGAGTTAACAAATCTGAAGGGGGAACAAAAAAAAAGGAAAAATGAAAAATCCCCTATTCAGTCATTTTTCTCTTAAAGGCAGAAATGAGAAATGGTTTTTCTGGTAACCCAATTTCCAAGGTCTGTCATTATGGTGCTCCAGGAGGTCTAGTCCCCTGTAGGGACCAATATGGCTGGGCAGGCTGGGACAAGGTATGTCAAATGCTACAATTGACAGAGTTGGGGCTGGGGCTAAGGAAAGGGGAGATATTTAATTGGTTTGTGATCAGCTCCATCTCTGCTGCCAGGGTAGGGATCCCTGGAGTTCTCCTCTTGCCAAGTCTCCCCTTCATGTTCTGTCTGATGGAATGATTGGTTCCAGGGTTTGGAAGATTTTCCTTTAAATTCTGGGTCCCCAAGGCCTGAGGGGATTGGGTAGCCCCTATATGTCTTTCGTATTATATCCATGGACTCTACACTCCCTAGAGAATCAATAAATGACTGCGAACCTTAGAATATAAGATTTTTGAAATTATTTCTGCACATCCCCACATGGATAGCATGGTGGTATGGAAAGAGTATTAGCTACAGTTGGAGTCAATAAATCCTGAGTTCATTAAAAGACACTGATATGTGACTGTGGGCAAATCACTTAACTTACAAATCTCATTTTCTTCATCTGTAAAATGGGGATAATAATGCTTGTAATAGCATCATTGAAGGCTACTGTGAGGATCAATCAAAACACTAAGAATTTACTTAGGAGCAGTTAGGTTGCACAGTGGATAGAGCACCTTCCCTTGAGTCAGGAGGACCTGAGTTCAAATCCAGTCTCTTAATAATGGCTTAGTTGTGTGACCTTGGGCAAGTCACTTAACCCCTATGCCTTGCAAAAAACAAACAAAAATTTATTAAAAATTCTGGCTATTCACCTCTCTTGGTTATGTAGGTCTCAGGTTAAACAACTCTACAAATGCAGCTATTTTTGATGCCAGAGGAATCCACAGAGCAGTGGATAGAGAGTTTGTCTCAAAGTCATGTAGAATTTGCCTCAAATTCTGCCTCTGACATATACTTAATGTGTGTGACTTTAGGTAAGTCTCTCACTTCTTAATGCCTCAGGCAGCTCTCTAAGACTATAAAATCATCCCTTTATATAACATACTATGTTATGGAAATGCTAGTCTCAGACAGGGATATGCTGGTAAATTTTAGTCCTCAGTTCTTTGGGTGAAAATATGTATGTTACACATTTTTTTTCCAGTAAAATCTGCATGGTTTACATTTTCTCCATCACTTTATTAAGCCTAGACAATCAACAAAATGGCAAACTGAACCTTGATTTGCAGCATTTGCTGATTTATGAGATGTAAATTCTCACACTGAAAATTTAACAATTGGCTTTTGGCTGTTTGTGCTATATCCCTGGTGAAAGAAGAGACTTACTCAAGGTCACTCAGTGGATAAATGACAGTTTAATAAAAAGATCTCTCAGGTACAGGTACAGGTACAGTTGATGAGATCAAAGAAGTTCAAAGATAGAAGGGCCTCAGAGACCAAAGGGTTCACACTATTTCTTCAGTTTTTTTGCTTGAAGACCTCCCTCTAGAGCAGCTCAAACCACTTTTGGACAGTTCTAATCATAAGGAACTTTTTGTTCAGCATGGTTCTTAAGTCAATTTGCCTTCCTTCTCTACCTACTGCTCCTAGTTCTGCTCTATCACATAGCCCACCCTAATATTAATCTTCAAGATATCTCCTCCCTAATTTTTTTCTTCTTCAATCTAAACATCCTTCACTCCTCATGTTCCTTCACTTGATCCCCATACGGGCACTATATTGAGCCCCCCCCATAATAAAATGATATTCACTCTGCATTTTGAACAGTCACGCTATTTGTCTTATTTGGAAATAATGTCTATTCACTGTTGATAGAAGAGTATTTGGGGGTAGTGTTTCTACCTGGGAAATGAGCCAGCACTGATCCATGTCCATACTATACCCTAGTGTGCCATGACAACACATTTGTGACATTGGTAAGAGCTAAATGTTACCATCTGTGATAATAGGTCATATCCCAGGTAACTTGCTCATACAGGAGTATAGATCATGACCTTGTCCTTATAAGATCCATGGTTTAATTAACAGAACCGAACAGTCCTCATACAGCATTCATTCCATGAGATTACAGACAGTCCAATAAAGACCTAATAGGGATCTCAAGTTATAAATGTGGAGACAACCAGACAAGCATAGTTATAGACTCCTAGAAATTACAAGATTCTGTGCATCACCCTCTTAATGAATAGATGGGAGTCAAGTGAATTCACATGAAAAAATGTCATAAAAGGATGTTCTTTGGAAACACGTGCTATGAATGATAAATTGTCAGCCACCATAAGTACTCTTCTTGGTTGACTTCAGTTTTCAGAGTCACAACTATGCTGAGGTTAGGGGGGGGTTGTCCTAGGGTGCTGGATAATTAAAGGATGCTGTTAATGCTTCCATTACTTCAACAAGTAGAAACAACTGAGAATAGTACATAGTTATCAAGATTAATTAATTAAGCTACGAAACCAACACATAGAATGCTTCATTTCCACTTTTTGTCTTCCATTTGCCTTCTCAGTCCTCCTCAGGTCCTGCACAACTGCCTTGTTCTTAACACTGGCCTTTTTGTTCCCACAAAATCTGTTGTACCAGCCATCAGTCCTTTGGTCTACCCAGGTTGAACTGCCACCTTGGACAGTTCCATCTTTCTGGTGGATAGACTGACAAATCAGCCATAGGCTACAGCTGATATCTTCTCGCCATGGTTAAGGTCAAGAGAATAATTACTGGTCTAGGATCTGGCTACCTCTCTGACAATCCCCCTCCCTTCCCCCTCACTCCCCTTTCTGTCTCTTGGGGAAGGAGGACTAAGTGCTTGGAAGGGGAAGGTTGTTTAATATGCCATGGAGGAACTGGTCTGATTTAAGAAATGGACTTCCCCTTCCTGGTACTGCAAACTACTGGGTGATCCTACTGAGTCAGAAGAAAGACAGCTGTGACACTAATTATTCCTTGACTCAACGTGAAACAGAGAAAAAGAGGTGTAAGATATGTGAGTGAAGATCTCACAGGGGACTTTAAAAATGGTTAAAATTCTTTTTACCACTTTTGGAGGCCAAGTTGAAATCTAGAGGACTTCATACCACATGTATACTAATGCAAAGCTTGCCAAGGTGCTATCTAGCATTTACCTTTGAAGGATCTCTTTCCATGGTTCCATGGTCATGTCTCTCCATTGACAGAATTTTTCTTTTAAAAATGATTAGAGGTGGGCAGCTAGGTGGTGCAGTGGATAAAGTACTGGCCCTGTGGTCAGGAGGAATCGAGTTCAAATCTGACCTCAGACACTTTGTAATTACCTAGCTGTGTGACCCTGGGCAAGTCACTTAACCCTATTGCCTTGCAAAAACAACAAAAAAAGAATAATTAGAGGTATATTTTGTACTTTGAACAAGTTTCTATGCTTCTTAGGGTTCTTTATTCAAGGGCTGTATGACTTCTTTTGTCTCATCCTATCTCTTTGTTCTTCATTTGAATTTTGCTCTCAGTTATCTTCTCTGACACAGGAGGACTCCTAGACCTTCACCTGTCCTTTTCAGGTCTTTGAGCATGCTGGTTCTTTTCTCCAACTATATAGTTTTGGGCATTCCATTTTGTAAGTTCATGTCAGTTTGACACTTCTGCTCCAAGTATCCAGTACCCAGCTCCTTTCCTCTGACTTTCAGTGAACAGCTATTTTCAATCACAGATAACTCAGTTATTGACCCCTGAAAAACTGGTGTAGACTATCTAGACATGACAGTAAGGACCTTTAAGATTACTTAGTCTATATTTTATTTTATGGAGGTGGCTAAGAGACAAGACAAAACTTTCAGATTATGTAGAACTTTCTCTCTCTTGTGTATATTATTTCATGAGCTCTCATACCATTGTGCCCTTATCTTTGTACCAGGTATGATTAATGTCATAAGTAAAAGACAAAACTCCACCTTAGAACATTCAAACAATTTATCCTCTGGGTTTGTATTTTATTCTTCTCTGCTTAATGGGTTTGTTTTCTTGTTGCTGTTTTTTTGTTTAATTAATAACTCTTGTTGAATGGAAGTAATTATTTTTGTAAGTAGGTTTGTGCACTGCAAGTCTTATCATTTAATACCAAGGTCCCAGATTTGGTGAAAACTGCTTTGTTTATGTAAGGCAACCAACAATGTACATTGCTGGGCAATCTGATCACCAAAATAAGGGATTTTGTTGTTGACAAATATACACAAAAGAATATGGATCATTAGGTGATGATTGATGTCCTTGCCTTATTTATTATTCTTTCCTTAGCTTCATTTGCCTGACAAAGAATATTTTGGGAGAGAAGAGAGTCTCTTCAATCTCTCTTCCCTCTCCTTACACACACACACACACACACACACACACCCCACACATATGCATATGTGTATATATATATATATATATATATATATATACAAGAGAGAGAGAGAGAGAGAGAGAGAGAGAGAGAGAGAGAGAGAGAGAGAGAGAGAGAGAGCGCCTTTTTATAGTAATTTTGGAGGGCAGAATCTCCTAAATTGATTATATAGAAGAGAAGTCACAATCTGAGATTTAATGGGACTTTAAAAAAGATTTCCAAATTCCAGATCAATTGGTTGCCTGAGATAAAGGACTTCCAGTTCACCAAATGAAGAGACAAAATTTTGGTTTTAGCTGTACTATTAACTATGTTTTTAGATACCTTGAAATTTGTGATGGCAATGACTTCTCTCATTTCCCAGATCTTCTAAGCTTCAACATACAGTTCAGCTAAGGGCAATCATAAATAACCAAACAAAGTAGACAAGACCATTTCTCTCATTGTTTGATCCACATTACTGCCTCCTGTAAATTTACTGATATTAACATATTTGACTTTGGCCAGTATAAGTCCTTGCTGCTCTACCTCCATTTGTAGTTCACAAGCTTACATTTCTCCAGGGAACCAAGCATGACCATAAGTCAGCATATATTCTGGGAAGGAGTAGAGGGGCCTCTCTCTGCAGGACTGGGGTATGAGCTTGGTCATGCAGTCAAATGTTATCAATGAATATTCAGAATACACGTGACCCGGAGGTGAAGGAATCAGGTGTTCAAGGTGCTAATTATAATGAAGAATTGGACAAGAATGAAGTGAGATAAATTTTAGGTCAAGGTTGCTAAATGTGAGCAGAAGATAAAATGAGGATGAATTAATCATCCCTCTCTCCTATGCCGATCAAGTTGATATTGCCATCTTTTCTTTTTTTTAATTTAAATTTATTTTTATTAAAGATATTATTTGACTTTTTCATTTTCCCCCAATCTTGCTTCCCTCCCCCTCCCCCTCCCACTCCCTCACAGAGAGCACTCTGTCAGTCTTTACTTTGTTTCCATGTTGTACCTTGATCCAAATTGGGTGTGATGAGAGAGAGATCATATCCTTAAAGAGAAGAGAAGTCTAAGAGGTAACAAGATCAGACAATAAGCTGTTTTTTTTTTCTAAATTAAAGGGAATAGACCTTGCACTTTGTTCAAACTCCACAGCTCCTTATCTGGATACAGATGGTGCTCTCCTTTGCAGACAGCCCAAAATTGTTCCCGATTGTTGCCCTGATGGAATGAGCAAGTCCTTCAAGGTTGAACATCACTCCCATGTTGCTATTAGGGTGTACAGTGTTTTTCTGGTTCTGCTCATCTCACTCAGCATCAGTTCATGCAAATCCCTCCAGGTTTCCCTGAAATCCCGTCCCTCCTGGTTTCTAATAGAACAATAGTGTTCCATGACATACATATACCACAGTTTGCTAAGCCATTCCCCAGTTGAAGGACATTTACTGGATTTCCAATTCTTTGCCACCACAAACAGGGCTGCTATAAATATTTTTGTACAAGTAATGTTTTTACCCTTTTTCCTCATCTCTTCAGGGTATAGACCCAGTAGTGGTATTGCTGGGTCAAAGGGTATGCACATTTTTGTTGCCCTTTGGGCATAGTTCCAAATAGCTCTCCAGAAGGATTGGATGAGTTCACAGCTCCACCAACAGTGTAATAGTGTCCCCCGATTTCCCACATCCCTTCCAACAATGATCATTATCCTTACTGGTCATACTGGCCAATCTGAGAGGTGTGAGGTAGTACCTCAGAGAAGCTTTAATTTGCATTTCTCTAATAATTAATGATTTAGAGCATTTTTCATATGGCTATAGATTACTTTGATCTCCTCATCTGTAAATTGCCTTTGCATATCCTTTGACCATTTGTCAATTGGGGAGTGGCTTTTTGTTTTAAAAATATGACTCAGTTCTCTGTATATTTTAGAAATGAGTCCTTTGTTAGAATCATTAGTTGCAAAGATTGTTTCCCAATTTACTACATTTCTTTTGATCTTGGTTACATTGGTTTTATCTGTGAAAAAACTTTTTAATTTAATGTAATCGAAATCATCTAATTGGATTTTGGTGATGTTCTCCAACTCTTCCTTAGTCATAAACTATTCCCCTTTCCTTAGATCTGACAGGTAGACTAGTCCTTGATCTTCTAATTTGCTTATAGTATTGTTTTTTATGTCTATGTCCTGTAACCATTTGGATTGTATCTTGGTAAAGGGTGTGAGGTGTTGGTCTAATCTAAGTTTCTTCCCTAACTTCCAATTTTCCCAGCAATTTTTATCAAAGAGGGAGTTTTTATCCCAATGGCCAGACTCTTTGGGTTTATCAAACAGCAGATTACTATAATCATCTCCTGCTTTTACACCTGGTCTATTCCACTGGTCCACCACTCTATTTCTTAGCCAATACCAAACAGTTTTGATGACTGATGCTTTATAATATAATTTTAGATTGGGTAGGTCTAAGCCACCTTCTTTTGTACTTTTTTCATTGAGCTCCTGGCAATTCTTGACTTTTTATTTCTCCATATGAATTTACTTACAATTTTTTCTAACTCATTAAAGTAATTTTTTGGAATTTTGATTGGTAGGGCACTAAACAGATAGTTTAGTTTTGGTAGAATTGTCATTTTTATTATATTAGCTCTACCTATCCATGAGCAGTTGATATTTGCCCAGTTATTTAAATCTAATTTAATTTGTGTGAGTAGTGTTTTATAATTGTTTTCAAAAAGATTGTGAGTCTGTCTTGGCAAATAGACTCCCAAATATTTTATATTGTCTGAGGTTACTTTGAATGGGATTTCTCTTTCTAGCTCTTCCTGCTGTTTCTTGCTAGAAATATATAGAAAAGTTGAGGATTTATGAGGGTTTATTTTATAACCTGCCACTTTGCTAAAATTGCTATTTGTTTCCAGTAGTTTTTTAGATGATTTCTTGGGATTCTCTAGGTAGAACATCATGTCATCTGCAAAGAGTGAGAGTTTTGTCTCTTCCTTCCCAATTCTAATTCCTTTAATTTCTTTTTCTTCTCTAATTGCTGCTGCTAACATTTCTAATACAATATTAAATAGTAGTGGTGATAATGGGCATCCTTGTTTCACCCCTGATCTTATTGGGAATGCCTCTAGCCTCTCCCCATTGAATATAATGCTTGTTGATGGTTTCAGATAGATACTGCTAATTATTTTAAGGAACAGTCCATTTATTCCTACACTCTCTAGTGTTTTTAATAGGAATAGATGCTGTATTTTGTCAAAAGCTTTTTCAGCATCTATTGATATGATCATATGATTTCTGATAGGTTTATTGTTGATATAATTGAGTATACTGACAGTTTTCCTAATATTGAACCAACCCTGCATCCCTGGAATAAATCCTACTTGATCATAATGTATTATCTTAGTGATGACTTGTTGTAATTGTTTTGCTAAGATTTTATTTAGGATTTTTGCATCTATATTCATCAGGGAGATAGGTCTATAATTTTCTTTCTCTGTTTTAACTCTTCCTGGTTTAGGTAACAGTACCATATTGGTTTCGTCAAAAGAGTTAGTCAGAGTTCCATCTTTCCCTATTTTTCCAAAGAGTTTATATAGGATTGGAACCAATTGTTCCTTAAATGTTTGGTAGAATTCACTTGTGAATCCATCAGGCCCTGGAGATTTTTTTTAGGGAGTTCAATTGCCATCTTTTTTATCTTCCTCCTGGCATCCTACAAATGCCCCTAGGTTTCTCCAATCCTATGCCAATATACAACAACAACAACAACAACAACAAAAAGGAAACGTTATCTCTTCTACTCATGAACCTACAGTGTCATTTCTTTCTGCTTTTAATTAAGAAATTAATTTAAGATCGGTCTATGCTACCTACCTCAAATTCATTGAAAATCTCTCCTGTCTGACTTCCTTCTCTACCACCCTACTGAAACTCATCTCTCAGAGATAAACCACTTTATAGAAATCCATGAACTTAGTGAAGAAGAGAATGAAGAGCAGATGAGTGGGAATCAAAGGAGAGAGAAATAAAGTGACATTGAACTGGGAGTATTTTATAGACTTCCCTGCCAGAAAAAAGAAATAAGTGATGATCAAATCCTCATGCAGATTACAAAGCCAGCTCAGATGTAGACTCTGAAAATGATAAGGGATTTAACTATTTGAGCATCTGCTGGAGAGCTTTCTCTGCTAACCATAGAGCAAGATTAAAAATGTTTGAATTGTTGCCAATTTTCTCTCTTTGAATATGGAGGATACAAGGGGAATCACACTTTGGGGCCCAGTTCTGACCGATGTGAATAAACTGGCTGCTGAAGTCAAAAAAGGCAAGAAGGTTGGAAGGAAGCAGCTACAGTACAAGATTGGATTTCATGCTAGATAAAAGAAGAAATGTTGAGTACAGTCTGACATGTACACTAGGTTTTCTGAGAGCAAGTTTCTAGGAATTCAGAGAAAGGAGAGGCAAGATGTCAGCACAAGAGGGATGGGATATTCTCAGGAATGAAATTCTAACAAACACAAATGATTCCAATAAGGAAGCCAAAGGAGGAAGGGGGGGAACTGTCTAAAGAGACTGATATGGCTTTACAGAGAACTCATCAACCAACTCAGATTTTTAAAAGATGTGTGCAAAAGACAGGAGCAAAGGCAGGAAACAGAGGATGAATGCAAAGTCCTCTAAGAATCATGGCAGGAATGCTAAAGCACAGAACAAATTGAGGCTTGCAGTGAATACTAAGGTTGATGAAAAGAACTCTTTAAGCTCTGATAGGGCAAAGGAAAAACCAAAGAAGAATATAGCTGTTCCTTTAGGTGAGAATTGACAAGAAGAAGTATGAGCTACCCAACTTGCTTTTGGTTCATTTACCATTTTATTGATGTCTTTTTTTTTGCATCACATTTTCCAATATACATGCTCATTCCCTCTGATCCTCTCTCACTATAAAAAAGAAAGATTCCAACAAGATAAATCAATAAAATTGCTATTTTGATATCACTGATTTCATTAGAGCTCACCAATGATCACAGATTAGTCAGTTACCTTAGTCACTGAGACTTTAAGTGAATCAATGTGTAAATGAACACAGAAATTAAAAAGCAAACAAACATTTTTACGTTACAATTCAATTAAAAAATTGTTATAGTCCCTGGTCTTAGGAAGCTTATTTTTCAATAGTGATGAAAACAATATAGTCAGTCATTTTTATATGCCCACTATGTGCTAGGAAATTAAAGTTGTCTTAAAAGTCATAGGAAGGGTTAGTGGGTCCATAGGACAGCTGATTGTTACGCTAATTCCAGAAGCCAAGATGAAGAGCCCTGTGGCTGTGGCAAGGCAGATGGTGGAAAGCTAGATGGGATATGAAACTAGACTTCCTTCAGAGCTGGCTAGATATAGTGGGTAAGGTGAGGGCTCAATTACATTCAAAGCTCAGACCCAGGGCAAGTGTTCAAAGATGAGTGGATTACCTGCTGCAAGGGCTAGGGTAATTTCTGGAAATTCTGTCCAAAGGATACAGTTTGAGGTGGGCGGGGGGGGGGAGTCTAGGTAATGTTAGGACAGATGTCAAGATTTCCCCAGCTGAATGACCAGATGGTCAAATGTTATAGTTATGGTAAGACAACTGGCAGAGACCAGAAACAGGATTTAATTCAGGTATACCTGACTCCAAGGAGATGCTACCTTTCAGTGATATACCTTAACTCCTCTTACCAATCAGGAGAAACAACAGAATCTTTCAAATAGGGCAGGAGACTAGACCGTTATTCTAAGAACTACTCCAAACCAGTTCCTATGTGGTCCAAGAGAGAAACAGGTAAAACAATAGGAGCAAAGATATAATCAAACCGATCATTTTCTTACCTAGGGTTTTCTGAGTTTTTATATTAACATTCAGGACTAGACCTCAAAAAATTGGGAAGTTGGCCAAATTTGGTTTCAGGGCTCACTCGTTTTTACCTTTTGACACTATTCAGCTGGTGTCATCCAGGTCCCATCTTGCTTGCCATCCAATTGCATTGTCCATGGGACATTTTCTGAGTTTTGGGCCTCATTCTCCTAACAATGTGATTGCTTCCAGTCTTACTTCCTTCATGGAGAGCATGAATTCTTAATATTTATATGTGTGTGTGTGTGTATGTGTGGATACATTTGTGATGTATGTGTGACAGTGATCTTTGGTCACCTGGGAAACCTTATCGACCACTTCTTGTAAGTATATAAATATAAAAGATTACAAAGGAAATCAAGTATAATCAAATAGAATTATTTTAAAAAAATGTTCATTCATAGAGTACAGATTAAAAACTCCTGGAAAGGAAAATTGGATTTGGAATTAGTAAACTGATTTTGCTACTTGTTAACCAGTCCATTCCACTACGCCACCTAGCCTTCTTGGAATGTGTGTTTCTCTCTCTCTTCTCTCTCTCTCTCTCTCTCTCTCTCTCTTGTGTGTGTGTGTGTGTGTGTGTGTGTGTGTGTGTGTATGGCAATTGGGGCTAAAGGACTTAACCAAGGATCACAACTAATGTCTAGTATCTGAGGCCAGATTTAAACTCTGATCCTCCTGACTCCAGAGCTGGTACATTATCCACTGTGCCACCTAGTTGCCCCTTGGGATGAGGCTTCTTAAATAATTGGAGGGTATACTAAGTTTCAGTTAGGGGTGAGTGAAAATAGGGATGCGATTCCCCCATTTAATAACAATATCAATAAAAACAATTGCAACAACCACACTTACGATGTGCCAATCACTTTACAATGATCTTATTTGATCCTCACAGTAATCCCAGGATGTAGGAGTCATTATTATCCCCATTTTACAGATGAGGAAACCAAAGCAACCAGGATAAAATGACTTGCCCAGGGTCATACAGTTCCTTGGTATCTGAGGCCACATTTGAACTCAAGTCTTCCTGACATCCAAGTTTAAGGACCTTCTGAAATCTCTTGATGAAGCAGCACTGGGGAAAAACTCCTGGATTAAATGTTCCCTAAAGTCCTTTTAAACTTTAAATCCTATGGTCCCTTGCATTGTTGCTCTTCTTCCAAGCTGAGAGGACAAAGGAACAAGTCCTAGAGAATCTGTGTCCCATACACATATAGAATACAGGTTCTTATGATAAGGAGAAAGAATAAGTGTGCCCAAAATTGGGCCATTTCTTTTACGTCCTCACTCTGCCTTCTCGTTCCAGTCATTGCCTCATTTCTCATGAGTTCCACAACTTAATTTATTATTAGCCACAAACTTTTATTTTAAGACCCCATTGCTTGGTTTCTTTTAAGACTAGCACATCTGAGCCTGGGTTATTTAACCACCAGGCCTGCTTTCTATTCCTCATGGGGAAGCATCCTAATGCAGGCATTCCTGATCATTTTTAAATGTAGGCGAAGTGACCTAGGTGAATCATGCTTGGGGACTCTAAGCTGACAGGAGGGCCAGGGAGAGCGAGTGACTCCAATGCCAAGTGCTTCCTGTTCGTCCAATCAGAGAGAAAGCCTCTGCCCCTCCTCTATTAATGAAACTGCAGCTGGTTAGACCAGGACCTCCCTGATGACTCCTCTTAAGGTCCTCCAGGGTGATTTATTCCTCCCTAGTCTAAAGTCAAGGCGGGGTGGAGAAAGGATCAAGAATCAATGATTTCATTGTGCTCAATTCCACAGAGTGTCCAGGGGACAGCAGCTGCTGGGGGAAGATGTCGTCATTTTGTAGCATCAAATCTCCTGATTCTTCACTGCCCAGAAAAAGGATGCTGGGAAAGAGGAAAACTATAACGCCAACAAGGTGATTTCAAGAGTCCAAGAACCACAATAAAAATAACAATAGCAGTGATGCTGCTGCTGCTGCTCACTCACATGATACAGTGGATAGGACATTAGACCTAAATTCAGGAAGACCTAAATTCTAAACTGATTTAGATATTTACTAGCTGTATGACTCTGTAAAAGTCATCCACCCTTTTGTGCCTCAGTTTCTTCATTTGTGAAATGACACAGTTGGGCTATATTGCTTCTGACCTCCCTTCCAGATCTCTGGTATCCTGTGATTTCCATTCATCTATCTTGTATCTCCATATGCCTTGGTCTTGTGTTTGCATGACTATGTATCAAGAAAACTTTGGGTCATGCATGAGTGAGTGTATGTTTGTGCATGTGTGCTTGTATTTCTGTGTGTTTGTCTATCTATGGCAAAAGTAAGAAGTGAGGGAGGCTGGCAAACAGACATATCCAACTGTCAGTCTTCCTGGATCTCCCCTTCATTCAGAGATGCTCCATATTCCTATAGTTACCAAAACAATTCTCTTGTCAGTTAAATGACAATGAGTTAATCAAAAATATTGAATACATGGCTACCATATGTCCTGCGGAAACTAAACATGGAAAAATGAAACCATCCCCATCTTAGTCCTTGGCCTAGTAACTAGCCCAGGTGCCTGGGACATGGTTTGTTGATGTGTTGAGAATTGATTGATCTGATCAATGGAGACAAAGCTAGGGTATCCCAAATAAATGAATCATGTTTTGGAGGAAGAAGCACTAGTAGCTGGGGTGAATTAGGAAGGCCTCAAGGAGGAGGTGGCCTCTGAGCTAAACCCTGAAGGAAACTGGGGATCCTAAGACAATATGAAACTAAATTTAAAAAAATAAACCCTTCCCCTAAATGTAACCTCCAAGGGGTAGCCAATCCTGGTTTGGCTGATAGGGACCAGCTGATTATATTCTGCCTGATGAATCACTGTAAACTTGGATGAATTGGGCTGTTTTATTTTGGTTGACTTTTATTTCAACTTTATCTTTATTTGGGGGGGGAGGCAATTAGGGTTGAGTGACTTGTCCAAGGTCACACACCTAGTAAGGACCCAAAGCCGAATTTGAACTCAGGTCCACTTAATTCTAGGACTAGTACTCTATCCACTGCACCACCTATCTAACCCATCTTTATTTTGAAAAGTGGGCAGATTTATTCATTCAGGAGATATTCTTGATCATATCTAATCATTTTGGTCATTGCTTGAAGAACAATCCACATCCCCTGACTCTGGAGGCAAAAATACCTCAGTTCAAATCCTCCCTCAGATACACATGCACTGTAAGTAACTCTGGGTAAGCCACTTAACCTCTTTCTGCCTCAATTTCCTCATCTGTAAAATTAGAATAAAAATAGCACCTATCTTTTAGAATTTCTTTGAGGTTAAGTTAAAAATATTTCCAAAGTACTCTATTATTAATATTAGAATATAATTAATCTTCTAAGTAGGGGAGACATTAATTAAAAGGGATCTGATGAAGACATGGGGAACCAGTTCTATAATTTTCTTGATTTGAGGAACTCTTGATGTATTATCCCTGTCTAATAATTCTGATGTTCCCATCTGCTCTGCAGGTTTTTTTTTTGTTGTTTTTTTTTTTTTCAAGGCAATGGGGTTCAGTGGCTTGTCCAAGGCCACACAGGTAGGTAATTATTAAGTGTCTGAGGCCAGATTTGAACTCAGGTAACTCCTAACTCCAGGGCCAGTGCTCTATCCACTGAGCCACCTAGCAGGCCCTGCAGTTTACAGTCTCAAATGAGTTCACTGGGACTACAGAAAGTTTGAATCACTTCCTTTTGATCATACAGTCAGGATGTGTCAGAGACTGATTCTGAAGTCACTTCTCTATACATTTTGCTCCACTGCCTCTTATATTTATGTTGTCCTTTCTAACAAAAAAAAATGGACCAGTTCTCTCTTGTGAAGCTGATAGATAGTTGAACTCTGTGAACGTTCCTAAACCCTGACTTCCTGAGCAGTGGAGTCTCCGGAGTGGGTGCATCCCAAAGGAAGGAGGTATTCTTGTGGATCTTGGGCAAGATTTTCAGTATAATCCAACCCCAAGGGCAAGACATGGTTAGCCCCAGGCAAACAGAGCAGAGACAACTATAGCACTCTGGGAACATGGTGCCCCAACTTTCCTCAAGGCCATTTTCAAAGGGAGGGTGAAGAGCAAGGCTCTTCAGAATAAATATAGTATTCTCCAGATCTCAAACCATAGGAATCATGCTGACAGGCCCTACTGAGTATATAAAATACTTTGTTTTGGGGGCAGAGGGCCTGGGTCTGAATCTATTCAATGTGCTATTCATTCATTATCCCTTGGGTATTCATTATATTCCCATCATTTAAAAACCTAGCATCTAAATTTGTGATTTCACTGGTAAAAAAAATCTAATTAATGAAACACCCTCTGCAAATGAGAGTCAAGAGTTTCTCTGTATTTTGGGGTTTTTGGAAATAAAGTGACTTGTCCAGGCTCACACAACCACTGTATATCAGAGGCAGTATTTGAATTCACATCTACCAGATTTTGAGATTTTTTTCCCTCTTTTTTGTCACCTCAGATAGTGGGTCAGCAATATTCTCTTGCATAGGTAAACCAAATTAAAATATAATTGGAAAATATTAAATAAAATAAAAACATAAGTAACATTAAATTTTAAAACTAATGTGTAGCCCCAGGATTAGTAAGTTTGACACCACTGTACCATGTCGTGTCCCTCTATGTAGATTCAAAGCTGGATGGGTCCTTAGAGGTCACTGAATGTGACTCCACCATTTTACAAATAAAGAGCCTAAGGTCAGAGAGGTATGACTTGCCTGGGAAAGTCTCTGAGGCAAGATTCGAATCCAGGTTCTTTGATTCCATAACTAGTGGTTCGTCTACTGTACCATATTACTTCTCTGTGTAGAATTCAATTCTCTCATACAAGTGGGAAAGGTTTTTTTTTTAGGACCTCAGTTTCTAGATTGGTAAAATATGTAGATAAAATTAGATGACATCTGAAGGGTCTTTGAAGTCTCAATCTTTGATCTGTGGTCCCTTTTAGCTCTAAATAGGTAAGATATTATGATTGTAAGTTGCACATGACTTCTATTTTTCATGCTCTATGTTTTCAAGCTTTCTTTCACAAAGGATCAAAGATATGGAGCAGGAAGAAGACCTTCAAGACCCTCCACCATTTCCCTCATCATCTGACAGATGAGATACATGAGACTGAGGAGGGGAAAAGACTTTTAGCCTTGGTCACACAGCTAGAAATGAACTGCAGTATTATTAAGGCCATTTTTTCTGCCTCAAAATATGCCAGCCCTTTTCCTCTGCTCTGATTATCTACTGCTGCAACCTTTTGTGGAAGGGTTGACTCAATCAATCAGAGCCTTCCTGTCCCATCCCCTTTGCTGGCTATGCCCTTGGAATGGGCAGTTGTCCAAGGCCACTTCCTGTGCACATTCCCAACTGACCTTCACTGCTTCTGAGCCCAGATGTGCCTCCTTCTTCCTCTGTGATGACAACCTACGTGATTCAATCTGTCCTGTCTTTTTAGGAGCCCAACTGATGGACATCTGTGCTCTGGAAGATTGAGACATGTTTGAAATACATTAGCAGCAATACCCTGGTCTTCTGGGGTTCATTTAGGAAACTGCTTCTAATTCAGATTCTCTCTAATGAATTTTCTGGTTCTTTGGATAGATCACAGAGGATTTCTAAGGTCAAATTAAATTAACCCTAGCCACCTGTCCCTCAGCTGCCCCAGCAGTCCTTTGGAGTTCCTCTGCATCACCCCTTGGATCCACTGCCACTTAGGTGGATGGATGGGCCTGATAGGTCAGCCTTTCTCCCACCCAGAATTCTTCGAGGGAGGACTGGCCCCATGCAAAGCTGTGAATTAGATAAACATTCCCCTTTTAGTGACTGATATTAGAACCCATTGAGGAAGAAATTACCCTATGCTAGGGCAGGTGGGCACCTACTCCAGCATGTTGAGGCTTAAAGTTGCTTGGGTCATAGCTAATATGCATTTGAGATCTCCATGCTGTCCTTCTCTCCACTAGACCCTCAAGATACCAGGTCATGGAATAGCTTATTGACAAATTTGTAGCTGGTATTTCTATAGAGTGCCCTCGAAGTGTTAAACTTTAACAGCTAAGAATTTTCAGACACCATGTCCGAAATGCTTTATAATTATTATTCTAAAAATACTTCCCTCCCATTCGAACTTTCACAACAACTCTTTAAGAACAACATTTCATAGAGAATGAATCTGGGACTTGAAGAAGGATGTCCAAGGTCACTTAGCAAGTGTGCCTTTTGAAATCCCCTTTCTTGCATCCATTACTATATGAGTCAAAGAAAGAGTATTGAACTTGGAATCACTGGACCCTATTTTGAATCCTAGCTCTGCCCTATATAACCCAATTTGCTTTTGCTGTCCTTTAGTAGAGAAGTTCACTTTGGTTTGGTAGGAGCTGGGATCAACAGTCTCCTGGTGGGAATCTTGTGGGGACGGGGTAGCTTGGTGTTTGGTTGAACTCCCTATTATTAAGATTCTTTTATATTTTGGGAAATTGCCTGTTCCTTTACTATGATCATGCAGTCCATTGATTTTCAAGGACACTGAAGATATAGACATAGAAATGAGACAGCCCCTACCCTTTCATTCCATTAGAGGAAAACATGTTCATAAGCAAGAAAATTCAGGTTAGAGACATACCCAAAAGAATACCAAAATGATCTGGGTGGGGGGGGAAGGAGGCTGGAGGAGAACTACTGTGGAAATCAGGAGAGTTATCTTGAAGGAGCTTCAAAAACTTGGAAGTGATAAAGGAGGTCTTTTGCAGGGACAGACTGTGTGTAGAGGCATATATGTGAAAGATGGAGTGGTGGGTATGAGGAAAATAATGAGAAAGCCAGGTTGTGTGCTATGGAGAAGAATCAGTCTAGAAAGAGAATGGAGCCCAGTTGTAAAATATTTGTATTTCAACCTTAAGGTAATGAGGAGCCAAGTAAACTTCTTGAGTAGAGGAGTCATATAGTTAGATCTAAATTACAATAATGTCAATTTGGATGTTGTATAGAGGGAAGATTGGATAAATTATAACTATATATGGGTAGCATATTTATATATGTATATTCACATATTATTTGCATGTCTTAAATGAATGTGTCAAGATATATGTGCATGCATATCCATACACACACATACATACATATATGTATGTATATATAAATAACTATATAGAAATAGAGAAAGCTATTTCTCTCTCTGCGTGTGTATGTGTATATGTGGGTTTGTGTATCACACACACCAGAAAAAAATTAACTAACTAAGCTCCAATCTCTACCCACAAGCCTTTTGGGGAAAAAGTGATTCAAGATTTGGACATATAAAAAGATGGAATTTATAGCTACAAGTTGTGGCCAAATCAATGGACTGACCCACAAACATTTTTAGGTTTTACCTTATGTGCATGGGAGCTTTTGGCATCTGGAAAGCAAAGATCAAGTGAACTAGTCCTTAACCTCAAAGAATTTTCCTTGCTTGGAGGAAGCAAGGTATAGATATAGAAGTACATAAAAATGTATACAGAAGAAATAAAAGGTAATGGAGGGCAAGGGGAGCAAAAATATTAGCATTTTCCAATCTACCAGGAGACTCAAATATCAGTCAAACAATCAATATTTGATAAGTGCCTACTATGCGCCAGACATATATACTAAGCTCTGGAGTCCCCCAAAGAGGCAAAAAACTGTCCTCAAGGAGTTGCTTGTATAATTTTGTCTGCTAGATATATCCTGATTCTTAAAATAAAATCTGCCATGATATAAGGCAAGGAATGTATCATTATGGAGACAAAAATACTAGTTCATTCAGGTATTTTCTATCTACAATTCCATATTCTTTCTTAATTATTTTAAACATTTAATTTCCATTTGACTGTTTTCTTAATTACATGTAAAATTTTACATTTAAAAAATAATTTAATTGCATTTGTATCTGCTGGTAGACATCTCTAGAATGGGGGAAGAGGGAATTTTAAAAAGGGAAAAAAGAAATTTATGTGATCTTTTTTATATTTTTGTAAGGAATAGCAAGTTGTGCATAGTAGATTTGCAATTATCTTGTTTAGTGAACTATATTAGGGAAATGCTTGTTTTATTCCACCAATTAAAAATAAAATTACATTAAAAATTAAAAAAATGAGTTCTAAATTCTTTTTCTTCTTTTCCATCCACCCCTGATTCAGAAGGCAATAATTTATTTTCTGCTGCAATTTTATTATGATCCCAAAGGGCTGCAGGACCAATATCTCATAGAAGTAATGGCTAAAGTTAATACATATATCAACATTTGCAAAATGACCTTTTCTGAACTATCTCAGATGAGTCAAACTTTGAGGTAGGGACTGAGACAGATAGTGGTCTCAGTTTATTGATGAATAAACTGAGGTTCAAGTAGGGGTAGTAGGTTGCCTATGGTTACGTGGTAGAATAAGGGTGAGAGTGGAACTCAAGACTTCTAGATTTCAAGTCTAAACCTATAGTCCCACAGCCTCTAGCTGCCTCCTATTATGAGATGAGCTTCATAATTATGATAATGAGTAACCAGCAATTGCAAACATTAGGATACAAAACACTCTCAGTAGCTTGCTTGTGGATAAGGATCAAATCAATCCATCGACCATTAATGGAATGCTTGTAGCTAACTTTGTAACTTTGGGCAAATAACTTAATAACTCAGCCTCTTTTTCTTTGACTGTAAAATTGAAAATAATAGCACCTACCTTATGGGCTTGTTATGGGCATCAAATGAAAAAATATTTGTAAAGGATCTTGTAAAACCTTAAAGTGTTGTGGAAATATTCTTTATTGCTGTTGTTGGGGCATAGTTAGGTGGCACATTGGATAGAATCAGGAACACTCATCTTCCTTAGTTCAAATCTGACCCCAGACATGTCCTAGCTGGGTGACTCTAGGTAAGTCATTTAACTCTGTTGGCCTCAGTTTCCTCATATGTAAAATGAGCTGATAAGGCAATTGAAAACCACTCCAGTATCTTTGCCAAAAAAATACCAAATGGGGTCAAGAAGAATTGGACATGTCCAAAAAATGACTGAACAACAACAAAAATTATTGTTGGTATTGTAATATTCCCTGCCCTCAATGTCTATAATGTGAGAAACTGACCCAGCTTTGGCAAGACCAACACAGTCTGGAATGATAATGCTTACCATTGAGCAAGAGCACTGGCAGGAAGATGAAAATGTGCCCAGTGGATCATCCTTTGAAGAAGCCTCTTTTCAAGTCAGAATGGGAATGGGAATGGGATCTGGGCAATGAGGAAGCCAGGAGACTTTGTAGTTTTGCAGCACATACAGATGGGTGGACAAATGTGGTAGCAGAAGGAATCACAAAGTCTGCAGAAACAACACCTCCACCCGCTTTTCACAGAAGCATTGAAACAGGAGAGAACAGATCCACTGGCGGGTATAGCCGTTACATAATGTGCAAAGTCCTATAAAGTATTTGCTTAGATGATAGATCATGCAAATGATGGGAGCAGTGTGTGTGTGTGTGTGTGTGTGTGTGTGTGTGTGTGTGTGTGTGTGTGAAGAGGCTTGGTTGGGAAGGGAACTCTTATTCAGATCTTGAAAACCCCTTTTACCTATGCCTATATAAGCCAGACAGTATTTGTGAGTTGATGTGATTGGGGAAAAAAAAAATCATAATCTCGTAGCCAAGTTTTGAGGTCATGAGTCTCTCTGACCTTATCTGGGTTAATCCTTAGACAACTGACAAATGTGCCCACCACTAGGCCCCTAGCCAACATCTTTTCAGCTTGGCAGGAACTACCAGGATTTCACTCTGTTGGCTTAGTCTGAGAGATGATCCATTGGTCATAGTGTTTAGAACTAGAAGGGACCTTTGAGGTCATCTTATCTAACCTTGGGTAGTGCCATAGTGGAGAGAGTGTTGGCTTTAAAGTTAGGAAAACTCTTCTTGAGTTCAACTGTGACCTTAGACACTTACTAGTTGTGTGATCCTGAGCAAGTCACAACCCAGTTTGCTGTAGTTTCCTCATCTGTAAAAATGAGTTGTAGAGGAAAATGACAAACACTATAGTCTCTTTGCCAAGAAAACCCCAAAGGCATCACAAAGAGTCAGACATAACTGAAATGACTGAACAGTATGAACAGCTAGCCCTCTCATTTTACAGGAGAGAAAATTGAAACCCAAAGAAAAAGAAATGACTTATTTATGATGGCACAGGTAGTAAGGAAATAGTGAATTTGAGATTCCAACTCATATTCTTAAATCATAAACTCATAATTCTTTCTACTATCCTGTGCTAAAAATATCCATATGTCACAGGAATAGATCATGCATCTTGTGGCCCCAAGTTTCTTCTAAATGAAGTCATGAATTTGGAAATTCCTTTTCCTGGTTCACATCACAACTTTTACATGTCTTTTTTAAAAATTTTAGCCTTGTTCTTGGATAGGGACAGATAATAGACCTGTGATTTCATCCGTGTAAGGTATTCTCAGACAAGCAAACTGTAACTTGCCCCGCAGGATGACATTTTGACTTCAATTTATAGTCTTAAACAGTTACCCAAGGCAGTGACAATTAGGTGAATTGCCCAAGGTCATACAACCACTTTATTTCAGAAGTTGGACATGAACCCATCTTTCCCACTCTAAAGTCATCTCTCTATATTCTGCTTTTTATCATCCATGTCTTCCCATGAATTCCCTAAAGAGAACAAACCTTACCCACTTGAAGGCCTTCTTCTTATTCTTTTAATATCCTAGGAGTGTAAAGTTTCTACTTTGGTTGAACAAAATTAATTGTTCCTCTTTATTGCTACTTGAAGTCCACCTTTTTTTATAATTTTTAAACATTGAATTGAATTTAATGACAGTGAGATTTCTGACTTTCAAGACGATATCACTTTTCAAATCTCACTGAAGTAACTCTAGGTCTCCAGTGGAACAGAACCCAAGTGGGGTCTTTATAATGAAGTAGGATCTTGCTTGTCTTCAATATTATCTTTTACACCATTTTTCATGCACAACACCTATCAACCTGCCTGTGTCTGCAATGAATCTTTCCTTTGTCCCATGGTTTGATGGTAATTTTGATTAGTGTTCTGTGTTTTACAGCTATATAATGCCCCTGGGAAAGTGCTGTTGTTAAAGAGACAGACTTTTGCAACAATAAGCAATTTAGGACAATTTAATTCACCGGTTTCCCTAATATGAACCAGTTTAACTTGGATAACCTGGAATAGTGCAGTGATTTTCAGACTATGTTCCAGGTACCCCCAGAAGTCTGTGAATTAAAAAAAATCATAATAATACTAAAATATTTTAATTTATAATATGGCAAATATTAATGGATATCCCTTTTGTCTTTAATGAGAATATTCAAGATTCAAGGATGAAGTACTCAAAAAAGAAAATTATTCCTAAAAATATTCATCTATCCGTCCATCCATCCATCCATCCATCCATCCATCCCCTATCTACCTACCTACCTACCTACCTACCTACCTACCTAGGGTTGGCCTGGTAGCACATACCTGTAATTCCTGTTACTTGGGAGACTGAGGCTGGTGGATTGATTGAGCTAGGGGTTCTGAGCTACAGTGGGCTAAGCCAATCAGGTGCCTGCCCTACGTTCTTCATTAATACAGTACCATTCAGGAGTAGAGATGTGGGACACTAGATTCCCTGAAAGGGGAGGCAAACCAACTGAGGTTGAAAACAGAGCAGGTAAAAGTTTAGGAGAGTACTGATCCTGGAGTCAGGAGGACCTGAATTCGAATCTGACCTCAGTCACTTGCCACTTGCTAGCTGTGTGACCTCAAGCAGGTCATTTAATCCTGATTGCCTTATATCTTGGAGTCATTCTGATTCCTATCTGGCCACCAGACCCAGATGGCTCTGGAGAATAAAGTGAGGCTAGTGACTTTACACACCATCCCCTCACTCAAATCCAATTCACATGCATATCATGGCATCACCACCCTGATATTGCAGTCTTCTTGAGAACAGCCTATTACAACCCAAACATCTACACGAGACAGAGACCTGTTTTTGTCATTGCTGTCATTATTATTATTGGTGATGTAATTGCTGTAATATGATGATGATGATGATAATAATAATAATAATAATAATAATAATAATAATAATAATAAATAATGTCTTTATATCGCTTACATTTTCCATTTAAACTCCTTCAATTCCTTCTCCCCCCAAGGTCATTCCTTTATTAACAAAGAGGAGCAAAAATAAAATCTGTCCAGTATATCAGCTAAATCCTTCATCTTAAGAGTGTTTATGGTCATAATCTCCAACTTTTTTGATGGAGAAAGAGAGGTACATTTGGAAGATGAGACTACTGAAGCAAATTTCTTAAGCAACCTCTAAGCCAAATGGTGCCTGTTTGGCAGACATTCTTTACCAAATGATCCAGAAAAAAGCAAACTGTTTCTAAAAATCTGGGAACTTAATCTATTTAAAAAGTAAAGTATTCACAAAAGCACAAGGACTTGATTAAGACAGAGGAAAAACATGTTATCCACATGAAATGCTCTTCCTCCTCATCTTAGTCTCTTGAAAACTTTGCTTTCCATCAGCTCAACTCATGGACCATTCCTAGGGAAATTCTTCCTGATCCCTCCATTTGTGAGCACATTCTTTCCTTCTCCAAATTATCATGTATCATTGTTCAGTTGATTCTGACATTTCCTATGACATTTGTGGTTTTCTTGGCAAAAATACTGCAGTGGTTTGCCATTTTCTTCCCCAGCTAACTTTATAGATGGTAAACAGTGTCCAAGTCACACAATCAGTAAGTATCCAAGGGTAAATTTGAACTTTGGATCTTTCTGACTCCAGACCTGATGTTCCTTCCATTGTATCTATCACCTTGATACATTATTGTTATACTCATCTTTATTTTCTCCCTTCCAGTAAAATGTAAACTGTTCAAGGTCAAGGACAGTTTTCCATTCTGTCTTTGCATTTCTAGTATTTATACTTTGAAACATAATATCTTGTACATAGTAGGCACTTAATAATTGCTTATTGTAATGGATTGGATTGGATTAGATTTGAGTCATGACATCTAGTTTCTAATTCTGATTATGTCACTAACTTGCTGTGTGACCACTGGGTAAAATTACTTCATTCCCTAGACCTCATCTAGAAAAAAGAAGTGATTGGATGACCTCTTCTATCCATTTTTGTTCAAAAAACAGCCTCTTTTGCTGAGTTATTCACTAGTATCCATTTCTGTTAAGATTTCTAAAAGGAAAAAAATAGAAGTAATGAAAATTATGTGACCAGATTTGACTTCATTTTGAAATAAAATAAAATTTTAAAAAATTTAAAAAATAAAATAAAATAAAACATTTTAGGACCAAACGCTGTTAAGAAACCTTCAAATGGTACAGAGGTTTGAGTTGGAAATGCAGGGTGAAATTCTGACAAACATATTCATCCAGAAACATGGCCAGGCAGGTTCCATAGGTCCAATAAAATATGAGAAATGGAAAAACCCTTAGAGATTTTCTAATAATAAAAATCAGAGAATTTTACAGCGACTAGGGACTTTCATACCATTTAGTCCAATATTCTCCTCATAAAGAAGGGGAAACAGAAGCCTAGACAAGAGGAAGTGATTCTCTCGGAGTCCCAGGGTACTGAGTGACAGCCTGGATTGAAATGTAGGTCTACGGGATTCAAATCCAGTTCTCTCTCCATAAGTCTATCAGCCCAACTCCTCTGTTTTATGCAGATGAAAGTTGAGACCTTTGGCCAAGTAGAACCTGATTAGTAGGTCAGGTATGAAATCTTAAGTGAAGTTTCACCTTCCCCAGAAGCATTTTTTACCCTCTTTCATCGTTAGTATCTTACCTATGACATTATCTCCAGTTTGTCCTGAATACATTTTATTTGTTCATAGTTGTTTGTAAGCAGTCTTCTCTATTTGACTGAGAATAGAGACTATTGATTTTGGCCTTTCTTTGTATCCCCAGTGCTCCCCACAGTGCCTGGCTCATAGCAGGTGCTTCATAACAACCTATTAACTTGACTTCACTTGTTTTGCCACCCCATAGGAAGCCTTTTTGAGACATTTTTCCCTCGAGGGCTCTAGTCTCTCACCTGTGGTGTTGGGCTCCTATCTCCCCTACAATAAGTAAAATAAGTTGCCTTTCTTGAAAATCCTACACCCAAATGATGCCATTATTGAACACGTGGAGCAAAAGAGTTCAACCTCCATCTGGCCAAACCTATGGCTTTTTCCTGAAATGCATGAAGAAGATCAAAAAGAGGCACTAGGTTGCCTCTAAAGTGGAAGGGTCATGCTTCCTTTGTTTTGCTAGCATATTTGATGGTTTCCAATCTAAAGGTTTTGCCAGCTTTTCATGAAACTGGAAGGGAAGCAGAGACTGCTACCTGCCATAGCTTAGAAAGGAAGGCGAGTTACCCAAATTTCTCTATGACAAAAGGTTAATCATAATGTTTAGGAAGAAATTCAAGATCGAAAAGTGTCTGAAAGTAGATGGGACTGTCTTTAATGAGAATGTCTTCAAGATTCAAGTGTAGGATACTCAAAAAGGTAAGGATGGTCTAAAATATATAATATCTATAATATACACACATGCAAATGTACACAAACATACATATCTTGCACAACATACACATATGTATGCACATCTAGACATTTAATTTTATGCTCATCATTTATAAACATACACACATGTGCACATTTAAACACATATAGACACATATGTTTGCACATATACATGTGTGTGCGAGTACAAACACATATGTGCATGTGTGTGTATGTGTGTGTGTGTTCCAGTCTGGTGGCACACACCTGTGATTCTATTGGGCTAGGGAGGCCTGAGTACAGTGGGCTAAACCAATCAGACGTCTACTACGTTCTTCTAATATACTACCAACCTACCCTTCCAGGAGTAGAAGCGAGGGGCACTAGGTTGCCTCTAAAGTGGAATGGTCATGCTTCCCTTGCTTTGCTAGTATATTTGATGGATTCTAATCTAAAGGTTCTGCCAGTTTTTCATGAAACTGGAAAGGAAGCAGAGAAGCCAGATTCTTTAAACCACAGCAGCTTGGCACTCCACTCATAGCAAAAACTGAAAACACTTAAAATTCAATAAGTGAATTTATAATTATTGTATGAGTAAGTTGTGCTTTTCAAATGACTCTACCAAATATGATCTTTTAACGAACAACCCATTTTATTCAAATGGCATCCTGATGTTCCTCATCTCAAAAAAAATGACTTAAAAAGGAATGGTGTTACTTCAAAGATGTAAAGTATAGAAACACCCTCTATTATCAGTGTTGCTCCATATTAAAGAGTAGCCTGGGGGTATTTAATGGTTAGGTGATTTAACTAGGATCACATAACTATTTTGTGTCAGAGATAATTTGAGTCCAGGTCTTTCTTCTTGTCTCCAAGACTGAGTCTCTAGTCAGTACCCCATGCTGCCTCTCTAAAGTGATTTAAATTCTGATAAAGAATAGTGCTTAGGGAGATCAAGGTGGCACCATGGATAAAGCACTGGCCCTGGAGTCTGGAGGACCTGAGCTCAAATCCAACCTCAGACACTTAATATTTACCAGTTGTGTGACCATTGCCTTGCAAAACAAAACAAAAAATAGGAATTGTGCTTATATCCTCTCTGGTACTCAGTATCCTTCTAAATAAAATTCAAATGGTTGTACAATGAATGGTGGTTATTTGGGCTAACCACTTCACCTGGAGTAGAGAGGACATGATCATAGAGACAGTTTGAGGGACCACCGAGTATCTATGGCCCAAATTCCAAAGGAATTCTACCAGTTCACTTTATTCAGGCTTCTCTGAGCTACTAATGGTGGAGAATTAATGAGTAGCTGGTATTTGTTCATTCTAGATGGGAACATCTATTGCTCTGTCTACCTCAGTAGAAAATCTAACAGCTCCTTTAATATACTTGTGCCATCCAGAATCAGTTTATATCTGGACCTTCCTGGTTGATTGCTATTTAAGTACACTGGAGAATTGCTTTACTTACTTAGAAAAGATCAAAATGGAGACTCAGAGTAGAAATTGGGATGATTAAGAAATTTCCATTTTATTTCCTTTTTGTGTGAGTCATTATTTCATTGATGGCTTGTAGACAATCACAGTCTGTAATTAGAGCTATTTGTTGTGAGGCTTTGTGTTCTCTGAATTTCTTCAATGTGACAATTGTTGACAGGTTGAATGATACATGAAGAATATTTTTAGTATTGATATTAATCTTTCTTCTGTTTGTTTTTCTGGTTTGAACCCCAAATCAGCTACTTTACCATTGAGATCTTGAGCAAGTCTTTTATATCATCTAGATTTCATTATTTTTATCCTAAAAATGAGAAGGTCAGACCATATCATATCTATGCTTCTTTCCTAATTTTTTACATCCCGTCCCATCCAATTCCATCCCATGCTACCAATTCCACCTGATGCTAACCCATCCCAACCCTTTCAATCCTACTTTAGTTTAGTCTGTATAAACATAATTGCATTTCCTAAGGTCCCTAATCAAAGGAAAAGACTTTACATAAGTAACTTTAGTGATAGAAGATTAAAGGGAACCTAAATGTATAAATGGGCTCATTGTTCTTTCTTTATTCAGGAAAGTAGGTTGCAATTCCATCTTCCACTATGACTTAACTTTCTCCACATTTGAAAAAAAGTGATAATTCATCTTCTTTAGAACTCTTGTGAAAAGATGTTGGGATTGGAGATCATTCATTTGTGTACTTTGGAAAGGAGGGACTTGATGATGGAATGGTGTCAATAAAAAAAGCAGAATTTTGTTCAAGTTGTCTAGAAATCAGAAATATAGTAATAACTTGTTTCTTAGTAATCTGGGACCAATTTCTCAGCATCCAGGACTATTCTCAGAAATGCAGATAATTCAAAAAACTGACATATTTTTGTTCAGCATTGATACTGCTCTATCTTGGACTGACTTCTTTTAAATACCAACTGACTTCTTTGACTTCCTTTAAATACCAATTAGAATCTGACCTTTTACAAAAAATCTTCTCCAATTCCTCTTAGTTCTAGTGCCTTCCTTCTGTTAATTATTTTCTATTTATTATGCATAAAGTTTGTTTATGTTTGAGTGTTGTCTCCCCGCCCCCCATTAGTTTGTAAACAAATTCAGGATAGGGATTTTCTTTTGCCCTTTTTGGCATCTCCAGTGCTTAGCACAATATCTGGCACTTAGTTACTGAGAAAAAGTTTATTGATTGATTTATGAGATCACTGTTCAGATATGAGGCAGCTAGATATCATGGTTGATTGAGCTATAGGCTTGGAAACAGGTTGTTCTGAGTTCAGATCCTCCCTTAAACAACTCACTCTCTTTGTGACTCTGAGCAAGTTACTTAACCTATGCCTGCTTCTATTTTTTTCATCTGTAAAATGGGGATAATTATAGCACTTATCTCCCCAAGATTATTGTGAGGATCAAATAAGATAATGTTTTTGAAATGCTGGGAAAACCGTAACATTCTATATAATTGTTGGTTACTACATTTTTGAAGACCAGAGAAATCATCTCTTAGAGCTCTTCATCCTGGCACCACTGTATTTACTGGCCTTTCCTCTTGCTTAGATATCATTGCAAGGTTGTTTTGAGGGTCAAATGAGTTAAAATTTGCAAAGCACTTAGAACAGTGTCTGGCAAGTAGTAAATACTATATAAATGCCATGGAAATAAATATGTGAAGAAAATACTCCCTTTCCAAATGGCAGCTCTTTGTAATATTGGTCAAGAATCCTTCTCTTGTCTATGAGGAGACTCTTCATTGAATAAGAGACCTTATTCTTAAGAGCAAAAGTTGCTGATATTGCTGCTTTCTATGATTTATGATATTTGAAAATCATAAAGTTCCTTTGCTGTAAATTAAATTCATTCCCTCATACAACATGGATCTGACATGGCATCAGAAGGGATCTTCCCTTCACTGTGAAAGATAGCGGTTCATGCATGCATTCCCATCCTGTGCAACCCTTGTCCTTGCCATAGAATCCTAAATTTAAAGCCAGCAGGGACCTGAGAAGTCATCCAGTTCTCCATCCCCCCATGGTACAGATGAATAAATTAGTGCTGAGAGAGATGACAAATTTAGACCTTCCCATCTCCAAGTTCAATGACCTATTAACTACTTTACTTTGAGTGGCATTACAGAAATCCCACTAAACAAGTTAAAAGAATGCCTCAGTTTCTTCAAATATCACAAGGATAATGTCCATTTCTCACCCCCCCCCCCCATCTCCACACAAACAACTCTGCTTTGATGCCTCATCTTAGTGTCTCACTGATCCTTGTTTCCTGAAGTCTATGTCAATGTACTGTAAGCTTTGGCAAGTTCTCCCACGCTAAAAAACAAAACAAACAAAAAAACCTTCGAATATAACCTCAGCAGCCTGATAAAGTTCTTTTTTTAAAGACCAAGCTAACTAAGAAAGGAAAGTCTCATTAAAAGATGGTGATGGATTCTTGGATTGTAACAATAAATGAAACAATTCAATACTATGGGCAGGGGGCGGGGAAGAAAAGATCATTTATATGGGTTTTCTGGTGATTGTGAAAGTGATAATGACAGTGAGAAGTAAAAAAAGTTATTTTAAGAATATTGGTCTTAGAATCAGCAGACTTGAGTTTGAATATGGCCTCTGACACTTATTAGTTGGGTGACTTTGGATTAAGTAACTTCCCAAATATGATATTTAGCTTTATCATCTCTCTCTCTCTCTCTCTCTCTCTCTCTCTCTCTCTCTCTCTCTCTCTCTCGCTGTTTTTTTCAATTTAATAATGAAACAATCTTTATTGCCCTCATACTCTAAATTTACTATTCCCAGACAATTATCTTACTTCATTTCACTTCATTTTGTTTAGGTTTTTGCAAAGCAATGGGGTTAAGTGACTTGCCCAAGGCCACACAGCTAGGTAATTATTAAGTAACCGAGGCTGGATTTGAACTCAGGTACTCCTGACTCCAGGGCTGGTGCTGTATCCACTGCGCCACCTAGCCACTCCTATTTCACTTCATTATTAATGATTTTTAGCTCCAAAGTTTATTAAAAATTAGCTTCTTTTGCTTCCCCCAGGAAGTTCTCTTGGCTTTATGGATTTGGGATTGTTGTTGTGGTTGTCATACAGTTGATACACATGCATCATCAAGATTGATTGAAAATTCTTTTACTCGTTGATTCTTTCAACAAGGATACTACTACTTAATATGTCATAATTCATAGAGTATTGAAATCATCTAGACAAATGAACAAAAAATCCATCTACTATATTCCTTACAAGTAATCATCTAATCTTTGTCTAAAACTTCCACTGGGGGAAATCAACTATCTTTTTAAACAACCAAAGTCACATACATGGACAGCTACAACTATAGTTATGAAGAAATAGTTTTTGTAATTATCAAAATGATATAAAAATGTGAGACGGAGTTGTGGTAATTGCCATTGTTATTGGTGGTGAGAGGTGACGGTGGTTGATGGTGAAAGCTGTGAAAGCTGTGTTATTGGTGGTGAGAGGTGATGGTGGTTGATGGTGATGATGAAAGCTGTGATGAAGAAGATGGTGATTGTGAGGAAAAAGATGAGAGTGATTTCCATAAATTTTTATTTGATGCTTTGGAGGGGCAAAAGTGCTCAAATGATTTAAGCTCTCACAAATACAGGTGTTCCTTCAGTTAAGCATATCATATCCCTGTCCATCCTGAGTGACTTTTGCCTATATTCTCCCATAAGTGCACTATAGGGAGTTATGTTAATTAAATGGAGGTCTTCCTTACTTTTTCCTTACATTATTAAGGTACTGGGAAGTATTCAAGCTTTCATGCTGCTCTTGCTCACTCTTGAAACATGACTAGCCCCTCTTTTTGATCATGTTTTTCCCTTAAGGCGTTTCCTACTCCAGTTCCTCTATGAAGTTCAATATTTGCAACCTGCTCACATTCACCATGAATCTTTCCATTGATTTTTGTGTGATACTCATTCTGACGTCTTATTATACTTAAATGTTCCACGACTCTTAAGTTATATAATATCAGGATGATATTGGCATTGAAAGGATGGATCTTTGTTTCTAAGACAATTCGGGGATGATTAAGGAAGAAATTTAACAATTATTTGAAAACAATCTCGCCTGCTATACTTCTATTCATTCTAGGTCCAATTTATTAACCACTCTTACTGTCTTATTGATAAATATGTATATGTATGCAATGCACACAAATAGATGTATATACATATATATATGTATATATATATATGTGTTTGTATATATATATATATATATATACATACATATATGTATATATATATATACACACCCAAACTCTAGAATTGTAGAGAAAGATTTCAGCCAAAGGAAATGCTAGTTTGGATTATGAACTCACTCTTAAAACATTGTAGAGAAGAGTTATAGAGTATTATGAGCGATATTAACTTGACAAAATAAAACAGCAATAGAAGGTAAAAACCAGGTTAAAATAACCTTAACAGTTCCAATAAGCAAAGTTATTTAAGGATGAAAATGGAAGGACAACAAACGGATGAAGAAAAGAAAGGTTCTTCAAAGATTTTTATAACAAACTTTTTTTCACTATTAGGGACAGCAGGCTTACTACTCTTGCTTGGACTTTAACACCACAATCTCAGATGTGCTGATGGAGTAGACAGAAATAGCATGAAAGAAAATAAAGACAGGAAAGCTGCCTAATTAGAACAAGTATAAATACAGGAAATTCATGCTGCAGGAGGCAATCTAATGGGAAGAGAGCAATCTATAAAGTATTTACAAAGAACAAGGAGAGATACCACAGGCATGGAGAAAGCAGATAATACTGAAAAAAATGACCACAAAAATATCAATAGCTATCACTAAATTTTCCTCCTGTTCAAGCTGCATAACATTTTTGTGAAAATATCTACACATGTATTCAGGGCATCCATGATGAGAATTTTAGTAATTTGTCCTGTTCTACAGAAGGATGTGTCTTTGCCATTATATAATTGACTGAAAGATGTAGAGAATACAAAATCCTACCATATTTGTTGTTTTTAAATTATTTAAAAACATAAGATTTGATAAATCAAAAAGCTGCCTAAAAGTCTAATTTCCCAGAGTTCCCATCCATATGTCAGAATTATTCAAGATTTCTTGAAAGAAATGAGATTTTTTTTTAAGGACAGAGATATAATCTGCTTAACTGAAGAAACACTTAAATCTGTGAGATCTTAGATCATTTGAGTATTTTTGCCCCCAAGGCATCATGATCATGGAATCAGGGTATCCGAAAAGGTATAATACAGGGTGATATATTCCTGCACAAATATACGGCACTATTGCAGAAGACCAATTCAGAGGTCAAATTGAAATGAAATTCTCTATGGATGTTGAAGTCCTTCAAATGCTCCTGTTTGCAAGTGATATATGAATTACAAGAACATTATATCACCTGCTTAAATAGATTCATAATAATTTAAATGTTTTTAGTTTAACCATCCATAGAGGAAAAATAAGTGGGTGAATAATATCTTTGGAGCTAGTGTGTCTAGATTATAAAATCTCAAACTACAGAATGTTAGAGCTGGAAAGGACTTTAGAGAGGATTCAATCTAGGCCTTTCATTTTATTTTTTCAGAAATTATTATCTACTATTTTTACATGACCTTCATTTCTAAATATGTTCCTGTACAGAGAATAATCCTTTACAGCAAAACAAAAGCAAAATGAGTTCAGCAAAACTAACCAAAACATTTACTTGATGGTTTATAGAGTATTCCATACCAGTGGAAAGATGGAGGTCTATTTTTTCCTCTTTTGACGAAGCCAAGTTTGATCCTTATAATTATACAATAGTCAGTTTACTTTTATTATTACATTGATTCTTTTCATTTACATTGTTGTGATAATTATGAATATTGTTTTTCTGATTATTAGTACTTCACTATTTATTATTTCATATAAATCTTACCATGCTCATACCAAGTTTTATATTAATTATTTCTTTTTTTTGTTTTTTGTTTTTGTTTTTTCAAGGCAAATGGGGTTAAGTGGCTGGCCCAAGGCCACACAGCTAGGTAATTATTAAGTGTCCGAGACCGGATTTGAACCCAGGTACTCCTGACTCCAGGTTCAGTGCTTTATCCACTGTGCCACCTAGCTGCCCCATAGTAATTATTTCTAATCATTCAGTAATATTCTTTAATCATTCCCCCAAATGATGAGTAAGCATTTTATTTCTAGTTCTTTGATACTAGGTAAAGAATTATTAAGAATAGTTTCAGGTCCTTCATTTTAAAGAAGATGAAAAGTTGAGTGTGAGAAAACGACTTACCTAAGTTCATACTGCTAATCAGTTTAAAACATATGGAGCTATAGCATGTGCTTTTTTAAAACTCAGGCCAATTGCTCTTCATTGGGTCATAAAACAAGAGCTAGAAAGAGGAACTTTGAATCCCTATTTTTCAGATACGATAACTGAGGCCCAAGAAATTAGTGATCTAACAAAGCTCACAAAGGGTAGCAAACTTGCAGAGTTGAGGTTGGAATAAATGTCATTTGATTTGAAATCTCATGTTCTTTCCACTGCACCAAGCTGTTGCTATAGTCTTTTGGTGCCTTCAGAGATTTTGTTATCTGGAACACCAAGCAATGAGATAAATGCATTTTATAGGTCTTCTTTTTTTCTGCATAAGCATAGTGATATTTCCCAATACTTGCTGGCTGACATTTGTAGCATTTTCTGTGTTTTTTCTAAAAGAAAAAATGCAAGTCTAAATACTCATAGTGGCTCATGAAGTCATTCCCCACAGAAACCTTGGGATTTGCCTTGGGCTTTGTGTAAGTCTATTGTGCAAGTCTGGTTTTGGATCTCTAAACACAGAAACAATCACACCCACCTTTAATCTAACTGCAAAGTTTATTAATAGAATATAAACCATTAGAAGAATACTCAGTCACACCAGAAAGGATATATGCTTCTGTTTCATGGTCACCCTTGCATCCCAGTCTATTTCTAGGTCTGGGAAATGAAGTCACACAAATAAGGACAACATAGGACTTAGATATTTGTTAAGGGTTTCTTATGTTTTATGTTCTATTCAGACTGATACAATATGTCCTTTACTCTTTTCAGTCTATGGGGTTTCATATTAAGCCAGCTAGAGGTAAAGAGTCTTCAATTCATCTAGGATAAGCAAATGTAGGATAAGCAGAGCCCATTCATCTCTGAATACCCCAATCATGAGTAAGCTAGATTGGGATCCATTCAAGGGTCAGGAGAATTCTTTTGATTCTAGGGGAGATACTCATAAATTCTTCCCATCTTTCTAGCTGTTTCTGCCTACATACCTCACTTCTTTTTTCGAGGAGAAGACTCAGATAAGGAGACTCAATCATTTATGCGGTCTCTCTCTCTAAGTATCATGAAAGAAAACACAAACTATTTTATATAATTCACTTCATTTAAAAAAATAAATTAGGGTTTTTCAATAATCAAAAATCTATTTACTTTTTTCTCTCCTACCACCTTCCCCCTCATTGAAAAAAGAAAACCAATTTTTTAACAAATATGCATGATCAAGCAAAAAAAGAATTTCTACATTCTCCATGTCCAAAAATATGATGTATCTCAATCTGTACCTTAAGTCCATCATCCTTTCTTTTAGAAAGTGGGTAACAGCTTTCATTACTGATTCTCTGCAATTTTGTTTGCTCAGTGAGTTGATCAGAGTTCTTGAATGTTTCAAAATTGTTTGCCCTTACAGTGTTGTTATTGTATAAATTGTTCTCCTGGTTCTAGTCACTTTGCATCAGTTCATAAAAGTCTTGTTAGGCTTTTCTAAAATCATCCCCTTCATCATTTCTTACAACTCAATAACATTCCATCAAATATATCCCATTCCCCAATAGATGGATGCCCTCCCCTTAGTTTCCAACTCTTTGTTACTGAATAAAGAACTATTACAATCATTCCTGTTCATATTTAACTTCTTCGGTATACAAAGGAGTAAACATTCTCAGGGTGTTAATCTCCCCAAGGCATCCAACCCCTTCATAGTACAGTACACTCAGAGAACTTTTAATTAACTCACTCCATTCTCCATCTGGTGCCCCTCAAGCACCTCACCTCTAATCTCATCATCATGCTGGTGACTCAAACCTTGATTTACACTATCTTCCTCAGGCTCTTCTCCAGTCTGATTCAAGGACTGAAAACTGGAATACTAAGCTCTTCCCAATACCTTCCTTTAGAGTGCACAGAAATTGAACTTTGCAGCATACTCCACTCTGCATCTAACGCACTGTTTAGTTTAAACTCCATAAAAACAGAGAGTCCATGGCCTCACCCCCCCCGCCTTTCCCAATCCTTTTGTATGTTTTCTCCCACCATTCGATTGTAGTTCTTTGAGGTCAGGGACTGTCTTTTTTAAAATTAATTCTTTAATTTATTTATTAATTTATTTTAATTTAATTTTTTAAATTTAATATAATAATTAATTTAATTTATTAATTCTTTTATTATATTCTTAATACACATAACAGACACTTAATATATATTTATTTGAATTGGATTATAACTATAGTTTAAAAAAAACAACCTAGTGGGGTGGTTAGTTGGTGCAGTGGAAAGAGCACCAGCCCTGGAGTCAGGAGTACCTGAGTTCAAATCTGACCTCAAACACTTAATAATGACCTAGCTGTGTGGCCTTGGGCAAGCCACTTAACCCTATTGCCTTGCAAAAAAAAAAAACAATCTCAGAGGCCATTTTTGTCCAACCCTCTCATTTGTCCAGATGAATAACCTAAGACCCAAGGAAGTTTAGTGAGTTGCCTAATGTAGTAAGTTTCCAAGGTAAATTTAATCCAAAATGCATTAATAAAGTGTCTCTACTATGCCACTTTCTGAAATACAAAACCAAAAGTGTAATAGCTTCTGTCCTCAGGGATTGATTTGGAAAAGATGACTGCAAAGGTCCTTCCCAGCTCTCAAATTTTGTGATTCTGGAATTTATATTCTATTAGTGGAACCAACACATACCTACAAAATTAAGTATAAAAACATAGAAAAAGTAACTTCTGGAGTTGGATAGAGTTAAGAATAGTTGTGATGTGACAGAAAGTATGTTAACATGAGAACAGGAGTTCCAGAGTGCTATGGAAAGATAGAGTAGAATAGGAAAGGGATAATTAAGGATAGGAAGGAGAGAACATTTTGTGAAACTTCTGTAGCTTTTTAAATCAAGTTGTTAAGGACTTGATGGACTTGGCAGTTACTTTTATGTAGTAAGAGCTGTAATCAAGACAGAAACCTTTCCTGGGTGAGTGCTATTTTCCTAGGTTTGCTGGTTGGTTCAATAGTATTTTTTCCACTTGGTTCTGCAATTTGCCTGGCTCTGGTTTCTGTCAGGGACCCAAAGATGTTAGTCTTTCAATTCAGACACTCATGGACACTTTGGCTCCAGTTCCTACAGATTCCCCACTCCCACCACCCCCACACTTTCTCTTTTTAAACAGATCATGAGACTTGAGACTAAAGTTAGGAATGTGAAGAATATAAATTTGGAGTTTCTAGTTCATTTCTCAGGTCAGAGCCCAGTGATCCAGAAAAGATCATCTGGGGATTCTAAAAGGAAAAATGTTCCATGGATGAGGACATGCTACAAAGTATCATCTAATCTGATTGGATTTGTACAGAGACAGAGCTTTGGAACTAGCCTGACCTACTGCCATGAGAGGCAGGAATCACCTTCAGGAACTTTTAAGGCCACCAATCTAAAAGAATCTTTCTGGAGAAGATCTCCTTAATGCATGAAACTCAGATGAAAAAGAGCTCTCTAGGAAAGGTAGCCCTGCATTATTCATCCACTAACTTCCACAGCTGGCAGTGAGGAGAGAGGGGTCAGAGGGCTCCCTCTCTATCCCAAATTGAGGCTTGATTATTAATCTGGGTGATTCAAGGAAAGAAGTCTTCAATCCTGGAGATTACCATCTATGTCAGCACTATGAGCTGCATTCTCTGTGTCAGCAGAAAATGGCTTCAAGTACAAAAATTTTAGCTGTCCTTCTTGGAGTATTTATCTTTATTTAATGGGTTCTACAAGCAGGGACAACTCAACAGGGGGCCCAGGAGTGCATTTATACCTGCAAAGGGAAATGCAAGCAAAGGAGGGCTGTGTCACTATGTGAGATTCACATCTTTTAGATGACTTCCATTCATTTTCCATCCCTGCTCCTCTTCCATTTCTCTTTTCCTCAGTCTGTCTTGTCAAGCTTTTTGTGTCTATTTCTGTCTCTCTCTATCACTATCTGTCTTCAACTTTCTGGCCCTGTCTCTTTGTCATTGTCTCTCTCACTAAAAAAAAAAAGCCCCATTATCATTTCTGTTTCTTGTTTGTCTCGATATTTTGTTTGATTTTGTCCCTCTTTTGTGACTTTTTGCTTGTGGGGTAAGAGTTGGCAAGGATGATAAAGTCTGATTTCTTTGTTCTAGGGGACTTCATGGTGAGGGGATTCTTTCTACCAATTTAAGTTGCTACTTATAGTCTTAGAGGGTTGTGTGGGGGACTGAGAGGTTAAGAAACTTCCTAGTATCAGAGATCCAGGATTGAAAAGCTTCCCAGAAGGTCTAGGGCAATTCTCTCATTTTCCTGGTAAGGAGACATATAGGCATTATAGTTAATCCACCATTATGAAGGATTAAACATGATTTAATTGGATTTTTTGAATATTTTATGAGCCTAATCAATATCTAATAAAATGAATATGCTAATATATACATATATTTATACATACATATATATATACCAATAAAGAAGTATAACCATGACACTTCCTATCTCGACCACGTATAGATTACTTTTATTTTAAAGTAACTAATAAATTCTTCATTTAACTTTCAAAACTGTCCTGTCTATCTTTTTCATCTTTCTGGCCCTTCTGTTTTCTTTTGTGCATAAAAAAATAACTTCATTGACTTTATTTTCTTTTTCTTTCTTTCATATTACTCTTACTACTCTTACTCCTACTCTTACTTTCCCCCAAAAAATTTGAAAAAAAAAAAGAAAAAATCAAACTTTTGTAACCAATACGAACAATCGAGCCGAACAAATCCTTACAATGGTCTTATCTGAAAATGCAGTCTTACTCTGTGTCTTAAGTATCTTAAAGTACACTGGATTTGAGTCCATCTCTTTTTTCCTGAGGAAGTCATACTTAATCTTAAGTCAGAGGGAGAATTAGAACCCAGTACTTCTTGACTTTCAGGCCAGATCCTTATTGTGGAACCTCTTTGTTTCTTTCTATGTCTTCTAAAAATTCAAATTTATCTTCTTTTCAGATATGCATTCTCTCCTTTCTACATCCCTCCCTTCCCCCATTTGATAAGAAAGAAAAATAAAACCTATAACAAACAAATTTTTATCCATAGTTTTTCAATAAAAATGTCAAACTGGAAAATTGATCAGATTTAGGCAAGAAGGAAATCTTTTGAGTCCAGCCTTTTCATTTTATATGTAAAGAAACCAAGGCCTAAAGAAATTAAATGACCATGCCTTGATCTCTTTCTCTATCTTTCTTTCTCTATTACCCTAATACTTTTCTGATTGCAGGTCCCATTTGTTAATAGAATGAGACAAAAAGAAGGGTGCTTGCCTCAAAACACATATATGATGTATTCTCTGAACCATTGTTAGATATTCATTTATAGAACAAATCTAAGCATCTAGAGTTCTCAGTGAATAATCCCAATTAGAAGTTAGTAGAATGTGAACTTCTTGAGGACAGGAACTTCCCTCCCTCCCTCCCTCCCTCCCTCCCTCCCTCCCTCCCTCCCTCCCTTCCTTCCTTCCTTCCTTCCTTCCTTCCTTCCTTCCTTCCTTCCTTCCTTCCTTCCTTCCTTCCTTCCTTCCTTCCTTCCTTCCTTCCTCCTTTCATCTGTCTCTCCAGTTCCTCTGTTTCTGTCTTCTGTTTTTGTGCCTATTTCATCTCTCAATCCCCCCCATCTCCTTCTCTCTCCTCTTCCCATGTCCTAAATTTTAAGATAAGAAAAATTAAGAATCAAAGTCTTGTCCATGGAAGTGGTAGAGTTGGGATTTAAATTGCGTCTTCCTGACTCAAATCCAATGTACGTTTTAAGAGATCATGCTGGCTTTCATTGTGAAAGGATGTATCAATATGACATGTGCCATATTGTGCCAAATATAGGTTATGTTCTTCCTCCCACATCTGACATATATAAAATCTGAGTGTAGTCTAGCATTATTTTGGGGGTGTGTATATACATGTATTCATTTTTATTGAGTATCTATGTGTATACACATTCCTTATAGAGAAAAGGCTTTTGTAATCTATTTAAAATTTGTAATCTGTTGAGAGAGGAGTCTATGTTTGTGGCAAAATAGAACACAAAAGGATGATAATAAAAGCAACAATGATTTTATAGCACTTGACATGTATTTCATTTAATCCTTAAAACAACCCACAAGTACCTTTATTATTTCTCTTATAGAGGTGAAGAAAGAAGAAAGTCAGAAGTTTTAAGTGACTTATTGAAATCATACAACTAATAAGGATTTGAGATAGAATTTGTCCTTGGGGTTTCTTGTTGCTGTCAAATACTTGTTAAACTACCCATGAGCCCCTAATATGTAAAAATATGTGGCATTAAAAATGATAAAACCCCTTCCTTGCAAAATATCTTCTAGGGATTACAAAATTATTATATTATAGCCTGAACCAGTGAGAGATTAACTTGCTGGGTCATACAACTGGTAGTTGGAGTTGAAATCTTTTGATTCCAAACTTAACATACTTTCCAATTCCAGACCCAATGCATTATCCACTGTGCCACTTACATGTTTTATGCAATACAACATAGATAATGTTAAGTTAAGATTTTTTAAGGAATAATGCAGCCCTGCAGGGATCTGCTTCAATTTGAGTTTGATGCCTTTGACCTTGTCTAACTCCCTCTTTTTTACAGATGAGAATCAAGGTGAAAAAACTAACTCAAACTGACAGAGATAGAAGTTAAATGGCATAGCTAAGATATGAAACCATGATTCATGTTTCAAGGACAGAAGTATTTCCATGTCTCTCTACCCCTGCTATGTCTTTGAAAACTGATGAGACTTTTTATAAAATATCTAACAGTGAAGCTAAATGGAATCTGATTTGTTTCCTTCTTTGAGGAGAGAGTTGAGGAAAGATGGGGTTTCCTCCATCCATCTATCCATCCATCCATCCATCCATCCATCCATCCATCCATCCATCCATCCACCCATCCATTTGACATTTATCAAGCACTTACTGTTTGCATAGTACAGTAAGATATTCTATAGAAGATACAAATACAATCCCTGCCCTTTCTGAACTTTCATTCTAGTGAGAGGAAAGAGGGCATTACAGATAACTAGAACATAGTATTACAAGACAAGTGCAATGGAGAATGGGGAAAATAGTTTTCTGAAGGCTTGGGATATAGTTCATTAATAACTCTCTAATGAGGATGTTAATAAAAAAGAGGAGGTTACTGATGACATTTAATCTACCTTCTCCTGTATAAAGACAGATGGTAAATTCACTTGGATTTGACTCAAGCCGAATACAGAGTAGCCTGGCTCTCTTGGAAAAACAAACAGAGATGAAATATTTCCTGGCCTTTTTAATCACCAGTTCTTACTACCATCCTGATACAACCTGCCCTTGTGAATCAGGATGTAACTCCTGCATTCACCATTCCAATCTAGGAGGGTTGGTCAGGGCTCCTTCAAAGCTTGGCTGTGATTCATGAGCTCCTTTTATTTCTAGACTTTCCCTCCAGAATCTAGTCCTTTATTATTCTATGACTGAGACCACAAGACAGTATCCAGTGACCCAGTGGACAGACTGCCATGGGATTATCAGTAGTACTCAAAGGCCTTCGGCAAAATAAGGTAGTATTGGTAATGAATACAATATCCCCATTTCATAACCACTTAGTTTTGGTTCCAAGACTTCAAACAACTATCTTCCCAACCATCTAATGAAGTGAGCCATATGAGCATCATTATCCCTATTTCTTGTATGAGGAAAATATAGGTTAAGTGACTAACCCATATTTTCAGAGCTAGTTAAAGCCAAAATTGGCTTTTACATCCCCATGTTCTGACCCTAAGTCAGATACTGGAATCATTGAGGAATGTATCACCTTCCTAAAATATTGTTATATATTTCAAAGAAAACAAAACAGATGAGCTCAAAGCACAAACTTTCCCTTGCCCACCAGATAAAGTCTCAACTTCTTATCCTGTCATTAAAGGTCTTCTGAAGTCTGATTCCTCCTCCACTCATTTCATATTGCTTTCTCTCATGGACCCTCTGTCCAGCTTAGTTGATCTTTGCTTTCATTCATGCAGACACTTTCTCATTTCTGCCTCATTGCCCTTGTCATTGACACTTCCCTTGCATCGATCAGCCTTTCTCTCTTTCTATTTATCTAAGGTCTAGTCTTCAGACTGAAAATCAAATCCATACCCACCACCTGAAGCCTTATGTGCCCATCTCAACCAGTGGTGATCTCAAGTTACCCTGAATTCTTGCCACACTTACTGTCTTTATCATCATTTGGCTCACTACATGGTACCTTAAATATATGGTTAGTTTTTGACATTAGTTTTTCTCTCAACTATATTGTAAGCTCCACATTTATTGGGAACTTAAGTCTCTATTTCTCTCTGGTACCTAGAGTGCTTAATTATATACTTTAGATTGATGATGAGGATGATTCAATCATTTATTAATTTAAGAATTCACCCATTCAATAAACATGAAGATTCTATCCACCTACTCAACCATCCATCCATAATCTCTAAATTTATTTATCCATTTATCCATGAATTCATCCATCCATTCACATATTCATCCATCCATCCATCCATCCATCAATCTATCAGTCAATAAACACACTTATTAAGTGTTTTCTATATTTCAGGAAGTGTGCTAGAATTCAGTTAGGGTAAAAATGGGGGGACAGTATTCATATTATGGAAGTATCTGCAAAATCACACAAAAAAAGACATATGATAAGCTTGGTGGGGAAGGCACCAGCAGGTGGGGGCAGGGGAAAGAGAACAGAAATGGCTCCATGTAGGAGGTAGTCTCTTGTTTGGAGACTTGACAGAAAGTAGGAATTATAAGGGTCATAAACAAGGAAGAATATCCCAGACATTTGGTATAGACAATGGAATGTATGGCAGTAGGGAATGAATGTGAAATGTTGCACATGAGGTACAATGAGAAGACCAAGTTGATTAGACTTTCGAGGGCATAGGGGGTGGCTAGGTGGTTCAGTGGATAGAGCACTGGCCTTGGAGTCAGGAGTACCTGGGTTCAAATCCAACCTCAGACATTTAAAATTACCTAGCCATGTGGCCTTGGGCAAGCCACTTAACCCCATTGCCTTGAAAAATCTAAAAACAAAAACAAAAAAACCCCAAGACTTTAGAAGGCATGATAGTAAATAATGCATAACATAGATAAAAAGAAAAATATGGTCAGTTTGAAAAGACTATTAAATACCAGAAAAGTTTTACATTTAATCCTAGTGGTGATAAGGAGCCATTTATATGCCAAGGATATACACAGTCTCTGTTTTGTTTTTTTGGAGAGATTATGTAATTTGCTCAGATATTGGTGTGTGTGTGTGTGTGTGTGTGCGTGTGTTTTAACCAATAATGGAGGATTCTTTCCTGACTTCACTCGTAGTAAGTAGTAAGATAATTGGAGTAAGACAATTACTTTTCTTTAGGGAATCTCCAGAAGTCAGACCGCCATGGATTCTTTTCTAGGAACCTACAAAATTAACTCTACATTGGAAGGGGCTCATTGCCCAGAGCTAGAGCTAAAGTAATCAGGCAAGGCCCTCAAGAGGTTTCAGTAGAAATATTCATGCCAGGTGCAGAGAACATGAAGAGACAGAAACAGATGGATTGTGAACTCAGTCTGTCCGCCCATGTGCTCAGGGATCATTTCCTCATGTCTTTGTAAGAAAGTTTCATCCCTATCTACTACCTTGGGAGGTGTAGAAGATTTGACTGTTTTTATGTATTGTAATAATGGATAATTCTACAAATCCTGTTATTTACTCTGTTTTTATGTCTTAATTAAATGCTTTTACCATTGGATTGAAACCTTGTGCAGTTGGTAAATTACATTGGTTCAGGCTCAGACTGTGATTTATAGAATCAATTAGTTCGAATAGCCCAACCAGAACCTGAGAAAAGGATCAAGAAGCTCCAGAGATAGAGTTTTAAGAGGTCCATTGTTATATTTACAATCTCTATCAAGGGGTAAGACAAATGTAGAGCCATCAGGAGAATAAAAAGTAGCCTGCCAACAAGCACTAAATGATTTTGCATGAACTGATTGGTCCATTAATTCTGGGAAAACCTCAATATAGTTGGTCAGTCAAGGAAAGTGGGTGTTCAAGCTCATAGCCTATTTTTTATTTATTTTTTTTTCAGTTTTAAATTCTCTCCCTCTCTACCACTTGCCCCATCCATTAAAAAGGAAAGAAATATGAAATTCAAGGCTCACAAGATTAGAGGGAACCTGAAAGATCATTTTACAAAAGAGGAAACTAAAGCCCAGAGAATTCATGTGATTTGGTCAAAGTCATGTGGCTAGTCAATAGAAAATCAAAACCAAGGGGTTCTGACTCCTAATTTCTGTATGATTTTCATTACACCAGGTTGGATTTCCTACCCAATGGAGAGGAAATTAAAGTGCATCTGAGATGCATATTACGAGGCTCCCTTTTGCTGGCAGAGCCTTGAAAAACCATTTATTAAACTAGTGGAAGTATGGAAACTTTTACTTTATCTGATTCTTCTCCTAATGACTTTAGTTAATTCTCTGGGACATACAGCAGTCTAATGCAAAGAAAACTTGATTTCATAAAAAAGGACCAAAGTTTGAATGCTTGGCTTTACATCATACTATTGGTGTGACCTAGGGGAAAACATCTACCTTCTCTGAGTTTCACTTGATTTAACTTTATTCCCCAATGGTGGAACTGGATTTTTGTTATTCTTGTTCATTCATTTCAATAGTTTGACTCTTCTCGACCCCATTTGGAGATTCCTTGGCAAAGATACTAGAGTGGATTCCATTTCCTTTTCCAGTGCATTTGACAGATGAGGAAACAGGAAAAATAGGGTTAAATGGCTTTAGGGTCATACGGATAGGAAGAGTCTGAGGCCAGATTTGAACTCAGGAAAATAAATGTTACTGACTCCAGACTTAGGAGTCTTTTTAGTGCAGCATGTGGCTGCCTTTGGGACTGGTCTAGATAAATTCTAATTTCCTTACCTGTCCTAAATCTTAAATTCTAAGTGTAAAAATAACCTGGGGGCAAGAGCTGGGTAGGAAGGAGACAAGGAGAGAAAGTCAAAATAGCAAATACTAGAAATGGCAATCTCACTGATTCAACTCATAAGAAACTATATCATACAGTTGAAAATAGTTTAAAGTCAGGAAATCTGAGTCCTAATTTCAACTCAGACAATGATGTACTGAAGTTCAGAAGTCTGATTACTTCTCATTACTCAGAACCTCAGACTAAGAAGGAACCTCCAAAGTCATCCAGTCCCATAGAAGAAAAATTCTTTCTACAACCTTGTAAAGGCAATTCATTCATTCTTTCTGGAATGCAGTAGATTTTGATGACTCTAGAAGAGGGAGTCAGACTGATGATTAACTGCCTCACTTAAATCAAATCCGATCCAAAGTTGGGACATCACCCTGTGATGCCATTGGTCCTCTTCAAAAATGAAAGATGAACAATAGCACTAATTGGCAGGAAGTCATTGTTGTTCCTGCTGTGTTGTTCTTTTATGACCTCAAACCTAGGCTTTGTTTTTTTTCCCCCTTCCTTTACAATTTCTTCCCTTTGGTACCAAACAGAACAAGTTTAATCTCCTTTTCTCCCATGACAGTCTTACAAATATTTGAAGGCAGCTGTCATGCCCTGCCAAAATCTTTTTTCTAAGCAAAATATCCCAGATCTTTGTTGCTACCCCTTGTCACAATACTCTGGCTGTGCTCCAATTTGTCAGTATCGTTCCTAAAATGTGAACTGAACCCTGCACTAGTCTCCTTTAGGCTGCATCTTCTATAAAATAGTGGATTGTACTAGAAGATTCCCAACCCCACCCTCAATTATTCTGTGGCTCTCTAATTGAGCACAAAGTTAGCCTGGAAAAGAGAACAGTTTTTAAAGGAGTACAGTTTTTAAACATCGAAATATCTGTCCAAATTGCTAGCAGAGTGTTACCAAGTTAGACAACCTCTCTTTCTGCAAGATGAACTAGATTTCTTTATTTTGAAAGATTTTATTTAGTTTGAGTTTTATGATTCCCCCCCCCCATTCTTGCTTCCCCCCACCACTCCACACAGAAGGCAGTCTGTTAGTCATTACATTGGTTCCATGGTATACATTGATCTCAGTTGAATGTGATAAGAGAGAAATCATATCCTTAAGGAAGAAAAATAAAGTATGAGATATAGCAGAATTACATAATAAGATAACATTTTCCCCCTAATTTGAAGGTAATAGTCTTTGGTCTTTGTTCAAAGTCCACAATTCTTTCTCTGAATACAGATGGTATCCTCCATTGCAGATAACCCAAAATTATCCCTGGTTGTTTCACTGATGGAATGAGAGAGTCCATCAAGGTTGATCATCACCCCCATGTTGTTGTTAGGGTGTACAGTGTTTTTCTGGTTCTGCTCCTCTCACTCAGCATCAGTTCGTGCAAATCCCTCCAGGCTTCCCTGAATTCCCATCCCTCCTGCTTTCTAATAGAACAATAGTGTTCCATGACATACATATACCACAGTTCATTAAGTCATTCCCCAATCGAAGGACATTCACTTAATTTCCAATTCTTTGCTACCATAAACAGGGCTGCTATGAATATTTTTGTACAAGTGATGTTTCTACTCTTTTCATTGTTTCTTCAGGTATAGGCCCAGTAGTGGTATTATTGGATCAAAGGGTATGCACATTTTTGTTGCCCTTTGGGCATAATGAACTAGATTTCTGATTAGCATAGTGTTCACACATCAATGATGCTTCTTAAATCCTTGAAAGCAATTTTCTTCAAAAAGTTAAAATGTCTCCTGGGAATCCTGTTTGTAGCTCTTGTTAGTTTAGGAATCCCTTTCCTCTTAGGGAATATAGGGGTAAACTGCAAACTAACTCAGGGTTTTCAATTTTTGGATGAGTGGGGTCCAAATTTTTGAGGGTCTTAAATCATGCCAAGTTGCCTTTCTTATCCCTTTAGTTTAGTCATCCATCAAGACAGGGTGAGGATATCAAGGTCATGAGTTCTTAACTCATCGATTTTCTGTTGATCTAGACTAAATAAATCTTTGTGTGGGCCACTGGCTGCCCCCCCCCCCTTCCTAGGTCTGTCTGTCTGTCTGTCTGTCTCTGTCTCTGTCTCTGTCTCTCTGTCTCAACAGCCTTGTTGTTTTGTTAGGGGAAGAGTTGTCTGTAGAATGCTTGGGCTGGAATATGGAAATATAAACTCCATTAGAAGCTGGATGGTCATCATTTACCAATAGATTTAGAGCACTGGAAACTCAGGAGCATATGAACTTTAGAAGAAGCTGATATTGTGGGAGGTCAAAGCTGCACTGAATGAAGAGAAGCAAGAATAAGAGCTCATGACCTTGACACTAATTGTGTGAATTTGGGTGTGTCCCTTTATGTTTTTGAACCTCAGGATCCTCATCTGAAAAGGGAGGTCATAATACATGGTCCACCATCCTCTCAGGATCATTGTGCTTTATCAACCCCATTCAACCACAATTTTTGTAGTTACCATTTGGAGATTTCAGTGGGGTCAAACTCTTTGTGACCCTATTAGGACTTTTCTTGGCAAAGATACTGGAGTAGTTTGCCATTTCCATCTCCAGCTCATTTGACAGGTGAGGAAACTGAGGCAAACAGGGTTAAGTGATTTGCCCAGACTCATACAGTTAGTAAGTATCTGAGATCAGATTGGAACTTGAGGCATACTGACTCCAGACCTCACACTCTAACCACTGTGCTATCAAACCACACTTACTAAGCACTAAGTATATATCAGGCACTGGATTAGGTATTGAGGATACAATGGCCACACAGAAACAAAAGCAAACAAAAAACATTACAAAGTTCCTGCCCTCAAGACTCTCCCATTCTCCTGATATGTAAATAAGAGTTTTTTTTTTTTATCATTTTCCCCCACTAGTCCTCTTTCAGTGCCATATTATGGTATGGAATCATTTTCAAAAGCTATGATATGGGTATTTAGGTTCTACCCATCACCCACAAAACATTATTAAGTATCTTCTCTAGGACAATCACTGTACTAAGTGCTGAGAATAAAAAAAAAATAAAACTGTCCCTGCCCTCAAGGAGATTGTATTCCACTGGGAGAGATCAGCTGGAAAGACTTCATGGACTTTGCATCTGATGTCCAATAAATGACCAGGGTAAGTTCATGAGAGGATCATCAATAGATTAACAATAGGAACTAATTTTTAGCCACAGAAATTCTTGAAGATTCTCTATTAAATTCTACTGATTATATGATGTGTTTGGTGAAGGGAAGGCCCACGCCAGGAGTATCATAGATGTTCAGAAGCATGAATGTATTATAGCATTATTTCAGTGGGGAAAGTCATTTCAAGTTATGGGCACCATTTTAGAGGAACACACAGATGTGGGAAGTGACCTCACTTCCTTGAAAAAGAAATTGGAGCCAGTATAAATGGCTGGGCCAGCTCTGTTTTAGTCTGGGGCTTTGTAGTAGATTCAGAGAGAGTGCAGGCCATTTCTGACATGGAATGCATTATGTTTCTAAATGGTATCCATAACCTGGAAAGTTTTCTTTTTTTTCCTTTTGGGAATAATACATTAATCCATACTTCAGGGAAGAGTTATTTGATCAATGTCTAAATCGACTCTATCAGCAAGATCAGAAGAATTAAATTAAATAGCAAGTATGGTTTGCTTTCCTATTCCTCCCTAGTCAGATATTTCTGAGAACGACTCCATTAACTAAGACTCTGTCTTAACTAAGACACTTTACACACTTTACCCCCTAATCTTTAATTCCTTCTCACATATTATGTAATGAAGAACTCTGGAGATACATGTTTTCAAATGGAAGTACTAACTCTAAAGGTAGATAACTTCAGATTATTTATTTGTTTGATTAGGATTTCATTTAATTGAAAATTGAATCGTCTTTACCTTGAAGTTGAATAGTTGTGTAATATTTCACTTTGCGATGCAACATTAGCTATAGTGAAAAATAATAATGATACCTCCATTTGCTGGAAGGTTTTTGATTTTTCCGGAAAAAGCTCTTTCGAGATGGCGTCTTCATAGGACCAAAGATTTAGAATTGGAGAAGCCTGAGCTCTATTAAGTCTAATACCCTCACTTTGCAAATGAGCTGAGGTATAGAGAGCTAAAATGGACCACACAATCAAGATATAAATTAAAGTCTTCTTCCCTCCAAAACCAGCATTATGGTTCCATTTTAGAGATGAGGGATCTGAGACTCACAAAAGTCAATGGTTAGTGGAGAATCTGGGAGTGCAAGTCCCAAACTTCCTTACTCCGATTCTACTATGCTTTCCATTGTACTACACTTCCTCCTTTCCATTAAGATGCTCTGTGTACTTGGAGGGTAAATAAGGGACTCCTGCTGGGCTTGGATGGGAACAAGGAGTCAGAGTTACATGATTTCTTCCCACCTCCATTACCTTTCCCTCATCTGTACTCTGATTGGTTCCCAGTCCCTGACAGGGGTGCAGAGACTGAACGGTAGAAAATCAATTTATTGGGTCTTTTTCTTCCTATTTCGTTTATCTTGTTTAATTAAAAGTGTGGCTACACTGCTCCCCTGGGCAGAAATCCAACTCACAAAAAACTTCAGGTAATCAATAATGAATTGAACAAGCCACTATTTTTAAGACAGCTTTAACAAAGCAATAGCACTAGCCTACCAGAACAAGTTACAACAGGGAAAGATTCACTTCTCTCCTCCCTCAGACTACTTTCACCTTGAGAAATACAGAGCCTCCCAGATACCTTGCTGTTGTTTCCTCCATAAACTCACACTAATAAAAAAAAAACTGCTCTGAAATAATCTGTATTTCAAGTCAGAAGGCATAGATTAATATTCCCAATCTGTTACAACCTGTGTGACCTTGAGGACGTCTCCAATCCCCTTCTGCTTCAGTTTTTCCATCTGTAAACTGTAAAGTTTGGAAAAGTGAAACTCTAAAGTATCTTCTAGTCTTCATAACTGGAATTCTTTTCCTCCCCACCTCTCTCTCACTGAATACCTAGATTCTTTTAAGAGTTGGTTCAAGTGGCACCCGAATCTTTCACTGTTGTCGCAAGTAATCATCTTATTGAGAGTTAGAAATTCTGTGTAAATACCATTATGGAAATCTGTCAAATTTTTTATGGACTAACACCAAAAAAACCCTTAGGAGTTTTATGAAAGCTAGGGTTATGAAATGCACTTTGCTCCAGGCTTCTCTAGATATTAATATGCAAATAGCCTTAAGCACAAATGCTAAGCCAAGAGGATGAGGTCAGTGCCCTTCAACCTCCTAGCCCATGTGTGTGCTATCTTTCATGCATATCTGTCAGTAGAGAGATGAAGCCCTGACTTTTGTCTTGTTTTCTGGCTAATGCAAAAACCTTGCTGTCTCCCTCCCTGCTTTTTTTTTTTGTCCTAACCACTCAATCACCTTTTTTTTTAAATCTAGAGAGATCACTCTCCCCAAATTGTTCTCCTACCCTGTTGTAATCCTTTCTCTCTCACTTGCTGAAATTTTGAATTTCATTTGCCTTCTTCCTTCACAATCTTGGCTATGAATTAGGATTATGAAGCAAAAACCAAAGTACAGAAAACAAGAAAAATGTAATACTAAGACATACTCCTTAGATAGGATATGAAAACACATTGGTGGGGCAGCTGGGTGGTGCAGTGCATAGAGCACCCACCCTGGAGTCAGGAGTCCCTGAGTTCAAATCCAGCCTCAGACACTTAATAATTACTTAGCTGTGTGGCCTTGGGCAAGTCACCTAACCCCATTTGCCTTGCAAAAACCTAAAAAACACACATTGGCACCTGTAAAATCACCATGAACCCCAAATTGTTTTAGTCTTTGAAAGGTCCTAGCTATTCTGTATTGGCTTGCTCTGGAATCCCTAAATCTGCATTGATATCATACTGACTACATGATCCTGGTGATTATAGCTGACATTTATATATCCCTCCTAAGTTAACAGAATGTTCAATATACAGTAAGTCAGTAAAAGGTAAGTAAGTAGTATTCCAGTCTTGTAAGTGATATTATTATCTCCATTTTACTGTGGTTAAGAGATGCTAAATGACTTACCCATGGTCACATGGCTAGTAAAATGGCAGAGGCAAATTCAGTTAAGTCTTCCTGATGTGAAGTCCAACTGCATCCAAGGAGTTGATAGGGACCTTAGAGGTCACTTAGTGTAACTACATCATTTTACAATGAAGAAACAGATTCCCAGAGGAGTATACAGTCTCAAAAAATTCTTCCATTTGGTTGGAGTCTAGTATTGATCTAATCCAACATCCCCATTTTAGAGATGAGGCTATTATCTCTTCTCCCAAAATTCCCAGAAGGGGAATCAAATTATTTGCAGACGCACTAGAACTAAAATCTTAGGCAAGTCGTATCCTTGGGCCTCACTTCTCCATGAGGAGGTTAGACTAGATGACCTCTCAGATCTCTTTCAACCTTAGGTCTGTGAGCCTCCTGACTCTTTTTTTTTAGTTTTTGCAAGGCAATGGGGTTAAGTGGCTTGCCCAAGGCCACACAGCTAGGTAATTATTAACTGTCTGAGGCTGGATTTGAACTCAGGGACTCCTGACTCCAGGGCTGGTGCTCTATGCACTGTGCTACATAGCCGCCCCACCTCCTGACTCTTAATGAAATCTTTGTTTAATTATATGTGATATCTCAGTAATTGGGCTTGGGGATATTTCCATAGAGTTCTGGGTCATAACTCAGAATGGGTTGAAGATAAAACTTCATCCTAAGTGGATCACACTTAGAAGACCCACAACAGTACTTTTCTTCCTTCAGGGTCAGAATGATTGATTTTAGCATCTGATCAGCAAGAATAATTGGTTAAAATGTGAAGCTTCATGGTAACTTCCTCCTCCCAGTTGCCATCCTTTTTGGTTGGCACCACATTTTTGCATTCTTGAGAATCTTATGGATTTCTGCCAATGGTAGTAATTAACTCAAAGTCTCTGTCTCCCCTTCTTCAGAATGATGATCTGGATGTTCTGCCTGTTGTTTCCTTCTACTCTTTCCCCATATCCTGCTGCTAATTAGCAGTATTGACTTAGGGTTGCAGAGTGCCTGGTATCTAGCCTCAATTACCGGATCATTGCTTAGGAGGCGCTATGGTTCAGAGACTGAGGAAATGAGTTCAAATTCTGACTTTGCTGCCTACTACTTACATTATCTTAGCCAAGTCATCTAATCTCTATGGACCTCATTTTGCTCATCTGCAAAATGAAGATTGTACTAGATGATCTCTGAGGTCCTTTTAACCTTGAAATTGATGATCCTATGATTTACAGCTGTAAGGGACCTTAGAGGTGGCTGAAGCCGATTTCATCATTCCCTCCCCCTGTGATTATTGACAACTATCAGTCACTAACTTTTAGTAAATTCTTAATGTGCTAAGTGCTGGAGATGCAAAGAGGGGTAACAATAACTCCTGCCCTCAAAGGAGTTCACAGTCTATTGGGGGAACCAAACAACTTTGTACAAACAAGATACAAACAAGATAAATGGAAGGCAAATCCAGAAGGAAGGCACTGACTATAAGGGAGACTTAGAAAGGGTTATTAAAGAAATTAGTCTTGGAGTTAGAAAGATCAGAATTCAAGTATCAAAGGACTTAACACTGGATATATACATTTGTATACATGGTCATAGTCAAGTCATTCAACCTCTCGGTGTATTCAGGCTACTCCTTGAAATTCTTCCCTGTCCACATATGATGACAAGTAAGAGTGACTGTAGATCTGCATTTGTGAAGGAAATTTCCACTCCAGAATCATAGGTCCAGATCAAAAGAAAAAGTTATAAACTTTGGGTCAACCAGAACAGGTTCAATCCTTCTCTGAAGTAACAACCCTTTGGATATATAACAATAGCAACCCTATCCTTCTAAGTCTTCACTATACTGGCCTTAGCATCCTCAATTTCTTTTACTTATTTTCACATAGATTAGATTTGAGACCCTTCAGCATTCCAATTTTCCTCTTGTAGATGCCTTTGGGTTTATCAATATCCTTTCCCAAATGTTATCCCCCCCAAACTGTGGCCCAATCAGAGAACAATTAGCTCTTGTCCTTAATCTGTTAAGGTAGACTTCTCTTAATGAAATCAAAGTTTGCATTCACTTTGTTTGGCTATCTTGTTTTGAGCTCTGGGTTTCCTGTGCACGCTAATTAACCTCAATTTGCCCAGGACTTAATTATTAGCAAGATGGGGATGATGGAGTTGCATCCACTGAAGAAAGCATTTTCAAGTTAACTGGAGGTACCTCCATGAATTACATGTGTGTAAATGATTTATGAGTAAATATGGAAACCACTGGCTGCACAAAGGTCTCTCTGGCCAAACCATAGCCCATGGAACAGCAGGAGCTCCAAAAATAAAATTTGTAGTCTTTAGAGAGCAGCTGTAGGGAAGGGAACAATGAAACCTTCCCCTGGGTCCAGGTCTTAGAAAAGCCATCCTTTTGAGTCACTAGTTTAAAGAATCCATCTTCTTTCTCTTTTTTTTGTGGAAACTTGGCATCTTTACTTCTCCTTAGGGCTAGAGGATCCCTTCTATTCATCATGCTTTTTCACAGATCATTAAGAACAACTCAGTAATCACCCATCCATATTGATTTCTGTGCCCTAGGAAGTACAGTTTAGCTTTGAGTGGTATCTCAGTGACTTGGGCTCTTTGAGAGTTGTTTTTCACTTAATTATAGTCTTCTTAGCTCTTTTTATATCTTGGATGTAAGATGTTAACCATTGTGCTGTTCTGCTATTCTTGTTACTCCAAAGATTGCTTTTCTTTGTAAGAAACAGAATCAGTTTGGAGTTGAGTTGTTCTGTCTTCTATGCTTTCCCCTCCAGTCATAATGTCTACTCTGTATAGTGGTCCTAAGCTTTTCTTTTCTGTTATATTTTCTTTTCATAACTTAAAAAAATCTTCTTTGGTCGTTATTTATTCTAAGTTAGTTCTTAGTCTGACATTCCTATCTAATTTAATTTTATATACTTTAATTATTTCTCTCTTCCACTCTTTTCCCTCTCTCATTGAACTATTTAAAACAAAAAGACAAACTTAAACAGCTCATAACAAATATGTATAATTCAGCAAAACAAATCTCTACACTAGTCATCCCCCCAACTTCATATCTCATTCTTCATTTCCAAGATAACATCTGCATGTCAGTTCTTAGGACTTTTGATTTATCATTTCTTGCTATCATTCTTACAGGACCATGACAATCCTTTGTTTTCATCTCACTTGACCTTTCCTCTCCCTTCCATAAATGTTTTCCCCAAATCTGTGTAGGAGAAGTCACTTTGGTTTCTTAGCCCATCTGATTCTTTTTTTTAGGTTTTTGAAAGGCAAATGGCGTTAAGTGGCTTGTCCAAGGCCACACAGCTAGGTAATGATTAGGTGGCTGAGAACAGATTTGAACTCAGGTACTCCTGACTCCAGGGCCGGTGCTGTATCCACTGTGCCACCTAGCCGCCCCTGATTCTTTTCTTTCTAATAAGAAATTTGTCATCATGTCCTTAAACTTACTTTTTGTATAGATTTTTTTGGCTAGGGGAATCCTTCCTTTGAAATCTTCCCTCCCAAAGTTAAGGCTACACGCCAGACCATGTAAACCATTATCTCTTTACATATATTACTAGCTCTAAGATGGTTCAGTCACTTAAATTTATCTGTGTGCATCTTATCTGGGTAACTAGTCTATAAACTCTATGAAAGCAAAGACTCATGTGGGGCTGCATCTCATTTATATTTTATCCCCCTCAGCACTTGACATAGTACCTCCTGCATAAAATCATAACAACACAGATTTAGAGCTGGATGGGAGCTTTGACTTATTCCAACATAATCATTTTACAGAGGGAAACGTAGGTCCTAAGAAGGGGGTAATTTATCTAGTGTCTCATAGACAGTGAGGAGAAGAAGTAGACTGGGGATCTAGGTTCCTGTTCTCCCACTTTCCCTCCAGTCACCTTTCCACAACATCACATGCCCTCCTCACAGTAGGCATTCAATGTATGTATTGTATCACTTTGGTCCACTATGCTTTTGACCAAAGAGAAGACAAGAGTCTCCGCAGTTGCTTAGAGACATTAATCCCAAGTCTGTCATTTAGATTTTCTTGCTCGTTAGTTTTTTGACTTTATTAATGCAAAAAAATTCACATCTGATTGGGAAATCATTAAGCTAAACCGAGCCACCGAGAACAAAGCAATTGGGTAGAAAATTGCGAACACTGACTTTTTTCCCCCTCCCTACCCATAGATTATAGGAAATAAATATCTTGATATGAGGCACTCCAGGGGTTCAAGGGTCACACGATCTACATTCGGGGCAAAGAGAGCTCATCTATGCATCTACTGAGAACAAATGTAGAGTGGATGAAAAAGTATGAGATTTTGAATAATAATAACATTGGGTAGGAGAATGAATATCCATTTTCCAGGATAAGATAAACAATTGGCAGGCAACCTGCAGAGCACTTTATCAATACAAATATCTCATACCAACATTGCAAATGGACAGCAAGCTGAACACAAGGTGGGAATGGGCTGGATTGTCTTGGGGGAATTGTATCGGTACTTTTAATGACTTCAGGCTTCCCACTGAAAGAAGTCTATCTTTTCTAGCATCAGCCATTCTGTGGTCTGGGAGTTGTGGGACACCACAGTCTTCAAAGAATTAAAAGTGAGGCTCACTCAGAGGGTAGTGTGAAAGAATATGGCAGGCAGGAGTAAACATTGGATAAAACATATAAAATATATCACCGTCGTGATAGAGGATCTGAAAAGGAGGTATATTGATTCTGTATTGAGTGAGAGATTAATCAACTGAATCATTCATAAATCAGTTCATAGCTATACAATGTCAAGAGAACACAAGAAAGGTCTTAAACATATTAGATGTACCTTTGGAAGATTTAGAGAAGAACATGGACACAAATCACTCAGAAAAAGAAGACAAAAGAATGCTCTAAAAAGGAAAAACACACACCAGGTACAAGTAACACAGGAAAACTCCCAGTCTCTCTTAGTTATACAGTTATTAAGGAAATAATATTTTAAAACATTCCATTGATCTATGCTAATTTGTAGGGATGTGAACTAATTGACATATTAAATGGTAGAAAGACAGATAGATAGATGGACAGTTAGATGGATGGATTATTTATCAAACAGTCTTTGCCAAAGACAGCATAGGTATAGAATAGAAATAAATAAGACAATAAGGTCCCTTAAGGATATTACATTCTAATGAGAATGGGGACAATTAAAGAGTGTACCTAGTCCCTACTCCAGTGATATGGCTTAGAGCTGATGTCTGGGATGTGAGGTAGAGGTCTGGATCCAGACACAATAAAGTGAAACCACACTTTTTAGTCTGGAAGAATCCAAATTTCTTTGAGGAGAAAGTGGGAGTGATGGCAGCAAGGATCGAATCCAGTGGGTTGGGAAGTGCTAATTATTCAGACAACTGAAATCATTGGTCATCAGCAATCAGAGATAAAGCTGGCAATCTCCCTTGGTACATCCCAGTGCTTCTATGTGGATATCAAGGTTCCCTTTCTTTGGATCGTCCCATTTCTAGTTTCTGCCTCTTTCCCATCTCAGATATGTTTTATTTTATCAGGTTATATTTTGTTATTTTTGTTGTTATTCAGTTGCTTTTGAAACATATCTGTCTCTCTGTGACACCATTTTATTGACAGAGATACTGGAATAGGGTTTGCCATTACTTTCTCCAGCTCATTTTACAGATGAGGAAACTGAGGCAATTAGGGTTAAAGTGCCTTCCTGAGGGTCACTGGGAAATGTCTGAGACCAGATTTGAATTCAGAAAGTTGAATGTTGTTTACTCCATAACTGATACTCCATGGACTATGGTGACATATTTAGCCACCCATCCTTTATAGATGAAGAAAAGGAAGAGTAGAAAATTGAGTGGCTTAAGGTTCCACAAATAGTTATAACTGACCTGACACAGGAAAGGAGATCTTTTGCTTCCTCTTCCAGGCTTCCATTGAAGGAAGGAATAAGCAATAGAGAAAAATGTGACCCTTCCCTCTAAACTTATCAGGATGTTGCTCACACAGGAAAGCACAAGCAACTTTTAAACAAGGATGCTATGGCATTGGTATCATATTCCAGTTTGTGAGTCCAAGAAAGGTTAGTATGGATTGGTATAAATAAAGGAATAGAGCTTTGAGTTGGATCTCAAATCCCAAGTTCTATAGGATCATAGATTTAGAGTCTGAAGGGACTACGGAGCCCTTGAAATCCAACTCCTCAGGCTGAGGATGTTGAAGTGATATGCTCATGGATAGGAAGCATCAGAGTTGGTGGGGGGAAATCCCCTCTTCAAGAAAATGTAGGGGCGGCTAGGTGGCACAGTGGGTAAACCACTGGCCCTGGAGTCAGGAGTACCTGGGTTCAAATCCGGTCTCAGACACTAAATAATTACCTAGCTGTGTGGCCTTGGGCAAGCCATTTAACCCCATTTGCCTTGCAAAAACCTAAAAAAAAACAAACAAACAAACAAAAAAGAAAATGTAAATTCTTTGAAGGAGAAGAAGGAGAAGGCTGGGTTCAAATCCTAGTTTTGTGTCTTACAACACAAAGGTATTATAACACTAGGTGGCCTTATTCATCACAACCTCTCCTTGGTTTCAGATTGTGAGGTCCCTTTAGGCTCCGAATATATGTGACATTTTTTCCTTGTAGCCACAGAATATGTATTTATCAGAGGTAAGATTTGAACCCAGTTTTTCTACATTGCCTGCCATATACCATCTAACTAATTATGGTTGTCCTTCAGTTTTGAAGATGACCATGGCATCAAAGAGGTAATGTCATGACAAGTGCATCAATTGGATTTGAGTGAGGGGAAGCTGTGCTAAGTCACCAGTCTCTTTTTCTCCTGTGGAGTCATAATGTCTAGTGGTCAGATAGGAATCAGGATGACAGGAGATGGCCCTGGATGTGAGACAATCAGGATTTAATAGCTTGCCCAAGGTTACACAGCTAGTAAATGGCAAATGACTGAAGTTGGTTTCAAACTCTCATCCACCTGACTCCAAGGACCAGTGCTCTATACATCATGCCACCCAACTGCCCTTTGCTAACTAATGAAATGATTAGCAATTGACTTATTCCTGACTCCAAGACTATCTATTGCCTTTTATCTGTCATATTATTGATAATCGATTGTTTTCAATTTTGTCTGACCCTTCATGACTCCATTTGGGGTTTTTCTAGTAAAGATATTAGAATGGGGGGGGGCTAGGTGGCACAGTGGATAAAGCACTGGCCCTGGAGTCAGGAGTACCTGGGTTCAAATCCGGTCTCAGACACTTAATAATTACCTAGCTGTGTGGCCTTGGGCAAGCCACTTAACCCCATTTGCCTTGCAAAAACATTAAAAAAAAGATACTAGAATGGTTAATCATTTTGTTTTCATTCATTTGATAGATGAAGAAACTAAGGCAATCAGGGTTAAGTGACTTGCCAAGGGTCACACAGCTAGTTAGTGTCTAAGATCAGAGATGAAGTCAGGAAATTGAGTCCAGGTTTGGCACTCTGTATACTTTTGTGCTTCTCTTAGCTGCTCCATACTTTTGCTGTTTGTCCTTCCTTCTTGAAGAAGACCGTGACCACTGGGAAGTGATACCATATTAAGCACATGAACCACATTTAAGTGGGGGGAGGTCTGTGCTAAGTCACCAACCTCACTCTCTCCTCCAGAACCATCTGGATCCAGGGGCCAGATATGAATCAGGATGATTAGATACAAGGCAATCAGGGTTAAGTGACTTAGCCAATGTCACACAGCTAGTGAGTGTCAAGTCTCAAGTCAAATTTGAACTCAAGTCTTTTTGATTCCAAGACTGGTGCTCTATCCACTCTCCCACCTAGCTGTCCCATATTATAGATGGTTGCAATCATAGATTTATAAGAGAAAGAGAGCTTAGAGGCCAATAGGAGGAAATAGAGAACCAGGTAGGCCAAATGAATTGAAGACTCAGTGGCGGGGGGCATCTCAGAAATACTGAGATTTCCATTGATGAATCATGGTACTGGGAGAATGGGGACTGTTTGTCTTTATTTTGAAGTCAATGGAGAAAAAAAGGCTTCCCTTATTAGGATAGTTGAAAAACATCTTTGAGGAGAACAATTTGTTCTCCTCTGGTCCTTGCTTTACTTCTGCCTCTCACACAAGCAAAATGTAAAATTTCGTTGAACACATTGTCTTTGCTAGTAGCTGCCAACCTTTGAGTGTTACAGCTGCCATGGCTACTTCATTTCAAGATATTCCTAGTCTTGGGTATCATGAGGAAGGGGGATATATCTTTTCCAAATGGAAAAGAAGATAAAGCTCAACCAAGTTGTTAGCTGAATGTTGGTTAGGACTCGGTCATGTTTAGACTGAAGAATGCCACTCAGAAACAGAAGTAAAGAATGTAAGAACATGAAGGACTTTTGTTGTGGTTGTGGTTGTGGTTGTTATATCTTATTTGACTCTTAATGACCCTGTGGGCCATATCATATCAACACTAGTTGGAAAAGATGCTGAACTAGTTGGCCATTTCTTCCTCAAGTTCCTTTTACAGATGAGGAACTGAGGCAAGCAGGTTTTGGGGTCTCGCTTAGGGTCATATAGTTTATAAGTGTCTGGAACTGGATTTGAAAATGGGTCTTTCTGACTCCAAACCCAGAGCTCTATCCATTAGACCATTCAGCTTCCAAGGAAGGGCTCCTAATGACCTTCAAGTCTAATCCCTTCATTTTACAGTGGAGGAAACTGAGACTCAGAAAAGGCAAGTGGCTTAGTTGACATTCAAATAAGTGTTCTCCCCCATTACCTTAGAGCACTTCACATGGCAAGAGGGCAAACCCAGTCAGGAACTTTCCCCCAAGCTTATAGTTTCCCAAACTAATTTGTTCATAAAATACTCTAGGGCTTGAAGGTTTTTGACAAATGATCAATTTTAGTCTGGGGGACCTGGGAGTTTGAAGTACCTTTGGGATAAAGAGAACAAAATAAAGAATATTAAACCTATTTCATAATAAAAAAAATGCAACATGCAATAAGTACTTTTGAGACACACATATTTTAATATTTAATATTTTAGAAGAAGAAAATATTGCTAGCATTGAAAGTTCTCAAGTGTCCTTATTTGCATTGTAGAGAGTACCAAAATTCTTAGAACTAAAATTGGGAAAATATTACTCTTGATATTTTGCTGATTAGCTGTGAAAGTATTTCTAGCAATTTCCCATATTCATTTCCACCATTAAATGGCTATAATGCTAATCAAATAATCATCTAACATTTAGTAATCACCTCCTCTGTCCATCCAATCCTCATTTCTAGGGCTCTGGATGTTCTTGCACTTGGGTACTAGATGGGCATATACTGGGCCAGTGAAAAGAGTTTATTACTAATGTTACCATGGTTGTTGGACCATGGATTGCCTTTGGAAAATTGAGGAGGGTTCTTTTGGGGGGGTCATCTTTTTCTTTAAATTTTTGCAAGGTAAATGGGGTTAAGTGGCTTGCCCAAGGCCACACAGCTAGGTAATTATTAGTGTCTGAGGCTGGATTTGAACTCAGGTACACCTGACTCCAGGGCTGGTGCTTTATCCACTGTGCCACCTAGTTGCCCCTGTTTAGTGAGAGGCAGTGTGTCATAGTAAATAGGAGTTTGTTTTGGACCCACAAAGTCCTGGGTTCAAATCCTCATTCCAGCAATTACTAGCTAGGGAAACCTCTTAGTACTTGGTGGTGCAGTAACTTCTTTAAGATTATAAATTTCAGAGAAAAGTAGGGAAGTGCATTAATAGAGTTTCCTCACATAGGAATTCCTTATTCCAACAAAATTCTAAGCCCAGGACATATCCTAATGGGAAATCATAGATTGTAGGAGCATAGACTGAAAGTTGAAAGGGACCACAATGGTCATTAAGTCTAATACCTTCGTTTTGCAAACACAGAAATTGAGACTGAGAAGGATTAAGTGATGCAGAGTCACAGATATGATTTGAACTGTTGGTCCTTTTCTGCCCATGTCTAATAACTCTAGTCATTATCTGAAGAATCCACTCTCCTCAAAGAAAGGGTTTTGTAATTATTCTTTCTACAGTAATCCAAAGTTTATGAAAGTATCTGACACACAGTAAGTATTCTTCACATTTTCCATTGATTGATGACACACCACAGGCATCTTTTGGCATCAGTTGATGAAATACAGATAAGAATTAAAGTTGATGATCACTTAAAGGGCAATTAAGAAGCACATGGCAAGTGAGAACAGGCTAAAACACATTACAAATGAGTAATTGTGGATAAGAAGTTGTTATTCAGTCATCCTTCTCTTGCGTACAATTTTTCGTGACCACATTTGGGGTTGCCTTGACAGAGATAATAGAATACTTTGCCATTTCCTTCTATAGCTCATTTTACAGAAGAGGAAACTGAGGCAAACAAGATTTAGTGACTTGCCCAAGGTCACAATGCTAGTAAGTATATGAGGCTGGATTGAATTCAGCGAGATGTCTTGATGACTCCAAGCCTGGCACTCTATCCACTCCGCCCCCAACATTAGAAAAATGCATGATTAGAAATAATAAAGAGCTGTGCAGACAGGAAAATGGGGCACAGGTGATCAATGAATAGGACTTATGGTCACTGGTATACAAACATAGACATAAGCATGAATAGATGTCCCATAGGACTTTTCATCTACCCCCTGTAGTAGTTTTATGCAAAGAGATGAATAAGATACCAACAAAGTAAGTATAGGATTCTATAGTTAGAATGGAAGGGACCTTAGAGGCCATTCAATCCAAAGTAAGAGGCAATTCAGTCATTTTCCAGATAAGAGAACAGAAGCTAAGTGACTAATTTCTCAAGGCTTAAATAGTGAGTTTCTGAGACCAGACTTGAAACTAGATCTTCCTTACTCCAAGGTCAATACCTATGACTTGTGATCTGCATCTTTGGACAGATGGAACTTTGATGGGAGAGATCCTAATTCAATCAATCCTCAACCACCGAACATGGCAGTGGCCTCACAAGCATTGAACCAGAGCTTCTCTGGTTTGCTCCTAAGAATGGAAGAAAGAATGGATCCTCCTTAACTCTCTGTCTGTGTCTAACGGCTCTAGTCATTATCTGAAGATTCCTTCTCCCACCCCCCAAAAAGATTGCTGCTACATACACAGAATGATCTTGGTGTACCTGTCTGTCAGTCTATATCAGGGTGACATCATGGGAATCACACTGGCTTGAGAGGCAGAAGATGTGGTTTCCAGCCCCAGTTTAATGCCCCTAACTCCTTTGAAAGTTCAGTATGATACAGAACAATAACAGATAATTTGGATTCAAATCCCAATCCTGCTAAGTACTCACCTATGGGGAGCTTTGGGAAAATCACTGAACATCCTTGAGCCCCAGCATCTCCATCTATAAAATGAGATGGGTGGGCCAGATGACCATTGGGGTTCCTGCTACCTCTTGATCTATAATTTGTCTAGTTCTCAATTTTTTCATCTGCAAAATGGGAAATAAGAATTCTTCCTTTTTCTTTACCTTTCAGTCAAGAAATATAGGTGTTTTGAAAAGTGTCATCAATATGTAAAAGTTTATTGTTACATATTATCTACAATGATCTGTCTATGTCTTCATTAGTTTGCAACTGAGTGTCTGAAAGAATGTATGAGCATTCCTATAAATCTGTATTAATGTCTTCATGATTTTATAGGAGTATTAAGTCATGGCTGCATGTTACTGCAACACCATCAAATTCTTTTTTTTTTTTTTTTTTAGGTTTTTGCAAGGCAAACGGGGTTAAGTGGCTTGCCCAAGGCCGCATAGCTAGGTAATTATTAAGTGTCTGAGACTGGATTTGAACCCAGGTACTCCTGACTCCAGGGCCTGTGCTTTATCTACTATGCCACCTAGCCACCCCAACACCATCAAATTCTTTAATCCATAAAGTAAATTCAAGACCAAATCCAACAGACTGTAAGCTCCTTGAGGGTAGACAGAGGGTCATTTGTCTATCTCCACTCCTGATATGTTGCCTTGTACATAGCAGTAACTTAATCAATAGTGTTCATTTGACTTAAGTTGCTATGTTTGTTCATTTTAGATAGGAGTCTTTGTAACAATTCACTTTGCTACCTGCCCAGTTTTCAGGGTCATACCTGTTGCACACTAGAGTAATTTCCTTATATCTATCTTAATATTTCATTTTGCACAATTTAGTAATCTGAAAATAACCATTAATTAAAATGCCCCTATGTGACAGGCATAGATATGCTGCTGGGTGGTGCAGTAGCTAGAACAACGGCCCAGGAAGGTTTGAGTTCAAATTTGTCTTCCGACATTTACTAACTGGGTCACCCTGGACAAGTCGTCTAACCCTCTTTACTCATCCATATAACAATCTGAAAAAGGAATTGGAAAACCAGTCAGTATCTTTGCCAAAAAAATCCTAGATGGGGTCATGGGGAGTCCAAAATGATCCAAAAACAGCTGTTTCTAGACACTGTGAGTTTGGGAAAACATTTCCTATTTTCTAAATCTTTCTTCCTACTGGATGTGCATATGGGGTGTGGGTAAATGAAGCATTTAAACCAATACTTGTTAAGTGCCTCCTATATACCCAACCCTGTGTTAGGTTTATGGGGAGACACAAAATCAGGAGAAACCAAATTAGCTAAATGGAGAAGAATGACCAGGGATTATGGAGTCCATGAAGAGTTCAGAAATATAGAGTCTTAAGTAACAAGCATGTTCTTCATCATTCCTGGATGTTATTGATGCAAAATCAATTTAGATATCGCTGCATAGCAATAAGATCTCAAAAGTCTCAGGATTCTTATAAAGTCAAGAGTTTTAAGATTTTCATTTTCTATGAACCTTCTGAGGGAAGGACACTATCAATATTTTTTCTATCTGGCTACCTCAATAGCAATGAACAATTAGAATCAGTCAATCAAGAAGTATTCCTGAAGGTTTCCCATGTGCTAGTCATACATCCAATGGAAGAAGAGGCAAAGACAAATGTTGCTTTCAAGTAGTTCTCATCTTAAAGGAGGAGACAACTTAGAAATAGGTGCCTTCGACAAGACATTATAAGCAACAAAGACACATATGAGATCATCTAGTTCAAGACTCGTTTTCTTAAAGAGGTACAGTATTTCCCTTTGCATAAAACACACCCTTTTAAGAAATATTTGGTGTCTACAAACTGGGAGCATTGTATACAGAGGTTATAGATTTTTTGACTTGCATTTCCCACTTTTTCAGGTTTGTTGTCTTGGCGCTCATTATTTTACACGTATTGCTGGCATATTAGGTTTTTCTTCATTATACCCAGAAATGACTCAGGAAAAATTTTTGTCCAGTGCTGAATTCAAGTTCAAAGTGATCCAGTTTGAAAAAGTGAATGGAAATCGTGTTGCTGAATGTCAGTTTGGTCCTCTTGCAACTGAGAAAACAATCTGAGACCTGGCTACGAGAAGAAGAAATTGTATTGAAAATGCCATGGCAGAAGACCATGAGAGGCAAGGAAGCTAAATGGTCTGAGTTAGAGAGGGAATTGAAGAGATGGATTGAGGAACAAATGACCATTGGAATTGCTGTGTCTACAAAGATGGTTCAGTATGAGGTCAGAAGAGTTGAGATGAAAAAGAAGTGACTGATTTCAAAGGCGGGCATGAATGGTGCTGCAGGTTCATGAAATGGAATGGACTAAGCATGTATCCATGTACCAGACTTGCCCAGGGAGTGGTTGTGGTCAACCCCAGACCAGAGAGCCCAGGCAGGATAGCAGTCAGAGCTTCTCCTAAGACAGTGATTCATCATCAAATACAGATGAAGACAAACAAATAGATGAGAGTTTTGACAGTTGTGTGAGTTTTGTGATGAATAAAATTTGAATTCAAATAACTTTATGAAATACATTTTTTTCAAATTTTGGGTTCCAAAAGTAAGGTGCATCATATACATGGTAGCATCTTATACATGGTGAAAAACAGTAACTGAAGCCCATGAGGAGAAATGACTTTTCTCAGGTCATTCGGCCAACAAATATGGGACCAGAGACAAGTGAATGAAAATTTGAATTCTGACAAACTTGGTTCAGCTTGCAACTCTGCCATCTATTCTCTTGGCAATTTTATTCAAATAATTTAACATCTCTGGACAGCTAAAGTGGTTCAGTGGATAGAGTACTGGACCTGGAATCAGGAATGCTGAAGTTCACATCCAGCCTCATACCTTAACTAGCTGTGTGACCCTGAGAAAGTCACTTAACTTCTCTCTGTAAAGTGGAGATAATAATAGCACCTACAAGTAATGTGTGGTGAGAATCAATTGAGAATATGTATAATGTACTGAGCACAGTTTTTTCATATAGTAGGTGTTTAATAGTTTTTTTTACTTTCTTCCTCCTCCCTCCTTTCTTTCTTTCCTTCCTCCCTTCTATCTTGTGTTCCTTCCTTTTTTCCTGTTTCTTCCTCCCTCTCTCCTTCCTTCCTTCCTTCCTTCCTTCCTTCCTTCCTTCCTTCCTTCCTTCCTTCCTTCCTTCCTTCCTTCCTTCCTTCCTCCCTCCCTTCTCCTAATCTCTAACTTGTTGATTAAGAATCACTATGGGACAATGAAAAACCTCTTAGATTTGGAGTGAGAGATCCTGGTTCAAATCCAACCTCTGCTTTACAAGTTGTGTGACATTGGGCAAATCACTTTCCATTTTTGAACCTTATTTCCCCTCATCTAGATGAATAGAGTGGATAGAGCACTGGTCTTGGAATCAGGAGGACAGCCTCTGACACTTACTAGCTGTGTGACCTTGGACAAGTCACTTAACCCTGATTGCCTCACATCCAGGACCATCTCCAGTTGTCCTGATTAATATTGGGCGCCTGGACCCAGATGGCCCCTGGAGGAGAAAGTGAGGCTGATCACTTCGCAGAGCAACCTTTCACTCAAATCTAATTCATGTGCTTGTCATGGCACTACTTCCCTGATGTCGTGGTCTTCTTCAAAAATGAAGGACAAACATTACATGATTATTAAAGTGATGAGATTGGACTGTTTCCTTAGGAATTTCTCCTAAATCTACAGGTAATCCTTAAGGAGAGGAGTAGTATACTTAGCTTATATCCCAGTCTTGCTTAAACTCCCACAGTCTTGGGTGTCAACCTTTACCCTGGAGCCTCCTATCCCCCATGGTCCCCTCACAAATACTATAGATCAGGAGAGAATTTGAATTAGAGAAGAAAAAGGATTTGAGTATTTGGACCAGCTTTTTCTTTTGCCCTTTTGGCAAATCTTATCCCCCCTTCATTGTTTAATTGTTTTCCAGGATTGTTCAACTTTTCAAGACCCATTTTCTTAGCAAAGATACTGGAGGGGGTTATCATTTCTTTCTCCAGCTCATTTTACAGTTGAGGAAATTGAGGCAAACAGGGTTAAGAGACTTGAACAATGACACAGCTAGTACGTGTGTGAGGTCAGATTTGAAGTTAGGAAGATGAGTCTTCCTGACTTCCAGTCTGCCACTCTTCCTACTGTGCCACTTAGCAGTTCCACTTTGCTGAGAACCCTCCATGAATCTCAGTTTCCCTCTTTGTAAATTTAGGGGGATTAACTAGATGACCTCTGAGGGGCCTCTAGTTCTATACTGACCATCTTCCCTTTATTCCTGAATCTTTCCCTCCCTACTTTGATTTCAGACTGTAAGATACTTTCCTATTAGCGGTTGCTTAGCAGAGTCTCCTTTCCCCTGTTTTGGTGAGTTTTTCTCTGCACTTCCTCCAGCTCCTCTACAAATCCATTCTAAATTTAGAACCAAGTACCAAATTTCCAAGCTTTCATCTCTTCTCTGCTCTAGCCGACCATGAGGGCTGCACGCCTGCCATTGTTGGCTTCTGAGGGATTTTCCTTCTCTCCTCCCTTTCCCCCATTCTCTTCCACCTACCTCAATAATCCTGACACAGAAACAAGAAATGACTTTCTAACATGAATGACTTTGTTTGCATAGTGCCAGTATATACTTGATAGAACACCGTTTTTCCTATTTAATCACCCTGGGAAAGTGATATTGGCAAATTAAAGGGAGAATTATTTTAAATGGAGGAATGCTTTGTAAGCCCTTGGAGACTACACAAAAGAGTCAAAACAACTCTGTAGCAAAAATAGGTAGGGAGAGAATAGGAAAGTGAAGTAAACTGAACATGAACTGGTTTACCCTTTTATAGATATCTGTAATACTGTAATACTCTTTACTGAGTCTGAAAATCTCGATTAAAATTCAGATTCCAATGCTGGTTAGTTGTATTATCTATCTCTGGCAGGTCACAGAACTTCAGACCTGGAAGATACATTAGAGGTCAACTTGTGTGATCCCTAGCCAATGCTAATTTGGCTTATTCAGTCTTTACTTAAAGGTTTGTGATGTAATGGGACTCCTTCCTCCTAAGGAATCACATTCTTGTCTGCAATGATTCAAATTCCTAACTTAAATGTGCCTCTTTGTGATTTTCACCCCTGGCTCTTTACTGTGCCCTTTGGGGTCCAGCAAGGGTAAATTTTCTTCCAGGTAAGAGCCTTTTCAATTCCCAAATCCTTTCAGCTAGCCTTTCCTTCCCAGTTCTCTAGGCTAGACCACTTGCAATCATCATTCTCTCCTTTCACTGGACATTCTCCAGTTACCGATGTAAAATTTGCTTCATAGAACTGAAGACAATACTCCAAGTATGGCGAAACTAGAGAAGATTAAACTAAGACTATCACCTCCCTAGTACCAAACATTGATCCTCTAGGAAGCTATCCTAAAGCTTTTTGTTGGCCATACCATATTGTTAGCTCACATTGAACTTATGGGTTTTCTAAATCCCTAAGATCTATTTTCTATCCTTAACTTTCAAAGGTGATTTTTTTTGAGCCCAACGATGACACATATTTTTATATCTATTAAAATTCATCTTGAGGGGCAGTGAGGTGATGCAAGGAGTAGAGCACTGGCCCTGAAGTCAAGAAGACCTGAGTTCAAATCCAGTCTCAGACACTTAATGCTTACTTAGCTGTATGACCTTGGACAAATCATTTAACCCCATTGCCTTACAAAAACAGAAACAAAAATCAAAGTTCATCTTGAGAGGCCATGTGACTTGGTAGACAGAGTTGGCCTCAGAATCCAAATTTTCAAAGAAACAGAAGTCCAGGTCTCACTTCTGACATCTACAGATTGTGTGACTTTGGCAGGTCACTTGACCCCTTTGTACCCATGAAAACTATCTAAGAGACTAAGTAGTATTCCCACTGCAAGGTCCTTAAGCTGTTGAAATGCTAGGTATGGAGCAAGGAAGAAAACATCATCTCATTATGTTTAGTTCAATGTTCTAATTTTTCAAGGTCCCTTTTTTTTTTAGGTTTTTGCAAGGCAAATGGAGTCAAGTGGCTTGCCCAAGGTCACACATCTAGGTCATTATTAAGTGTTTGAGACTGGATTTGAACCCAGGTACTCCTGACTCCAAGGCTGGTGCTTTATCCACTACGCCACCTAGCCACCCTCAAGGTCTCTTTCAATATAGATTTTTGTCCCATGTGCCAGTTAACTTTGAGTTATCTACAAATTTGATGAGCAAGATTCTTAGGAGTTATATAAGTCACTGATTAAAAAGTTTCAGACAGTCTAATGTTAAGCATAGATCCTGGAGCCCTTTACTGGGCACTTCCTTTTAGGCTCACATCAAATTATGAATGGTTAATGACTAGGCATTGGATCACTTCTAAATCTATCATTTAATCCATGACTATCCATCCTTCCCATAAAAATAACATGAGAAGCACAATGGCAAAAAAGACAAAAGATTGGAATTCTCAGTGTTGTAGGGGTTATGACAAAAACAGGCGCATTAATGTACTGTTGGAAGAATTGTGCATTGGTTCATTATAATGGAAAATAATTTGGAATTAGTTGAAGAAAGTGACTAGAATATCTATACTCTTTGACCCAGCACTACTATTGCTAGGCATGTGTCCTCACGGAAGTCAATGATAAAAGAAAGGCTCTGAAAACACCAAAGAATTTTACCAGTACTTTTTATAGTGATAGGAAACCTCAAACAAAGTAAATATCCATTGACTGGAGAATGGATAGACAAATGGTGGAACATGAATGAGATAGGATGCTATTGCACTGTAAAGAAACAATGAATACAAATGAGTATAGGAGCAGGATGGGAAAATATGGATGAATTGATGTAAAATGATTTAAAAATGAACTAAGAACTCAGTGTGTGTGATGATTACAACAATATAAATGGGAACAAACAACAACAAAGCAATTTGAACTTAATGTTGTAAAATTTTAGTGACCAATGGTGGCCCCGAAGAAGAGATATTAGAAGGCACCTCCCTCCCTCCCTTCCTTGCGGAGTTAGGAGGCCATGAGTATAGAGCAATGCATAATGATGTGTTGGTTAGTTTTACTCAACTATGATTTCTTTTCTGCTTTTATTCTTTGTTATAAGTAAATGACTCCCTGGGAGGTGATTCATCAGGAAATATAAGTGATGTAAAAATAAAAGTATCAATAAAATGAAAGGCAATTATGAATGAGAGAAAAATAGCATGAGAGGCTTGGTTAAATCTAGGAAATTTGTGTCTCCAGCATTCCCTGTTATTCTCTCTCTCTCTCTCTTCTCTCTCTCTCTCTCTCTCTCTCTCTCTCTCTGGTTTGGCAAAAATCAGTGTTAATGTTTGTGTGTGTGTGTGTGTGTGTGTGTGTGTGTGTGACAGCGAGAAACAGAGAGACAGGGAAATAGAGATAGCACAGAGATAGAGGCAGGTAGAGTTACAGAGAGAGAGAGAGAGAGAGAGAGACAGAGAGACAGAGAGACAGAGAGACAAGGAGAGCTAGAAGCAGAGAGAGACAGAGAGACAGAGAGGGACAGAAAGAGGCAGTCATAGATACAGAAGAAAAGACAGACAGAGAGAAACACAGAGAGAGAAAGATGACCAGAGAAAAAGGAGATAAACGGAAATGTAGGCACATCGAAAATAGTTTTTTTAGATATTTTTTCTTTTTCTTTCATTTATTTATTTTGAATTCCACAATTTTTCCCCCAGTCTTGCTGCCCCCACCCCCCACAGAAGGCAGTCTGTTAGTCTTTACATTGTTTCCATGGTATACATTGATCTAAGCTGCATGTGATGAGAGAGAAATCATATCCTAAAGGTAATAGTCTTTGGTCTCTGATCAAACTCCACATTTCTTTATACATTGCTAAAATATTCTTGTTCTAAGAGTAAACATAATCCCTCCTTCACCCACAAAAATAGAGAACCTCATGAGAAATAAAATGAAAGAAGGAGAAAAAACTGCATTTCAGTCTGTGTTCTGATACCATCAGCTCTGTCTTGGGTGGATCACTTTCCTCATCGTAAGTCCATCACAGAAGCCACCTCTTTTCCACAGTTGCTGCCGCTGACTGTAACTCCCTCCATCCATTACTCCCCAATATCATATACTAAGAACCACCCCAGAGACCCAGCAAGCAACCGACCCCATGGTCCCAGACAGGCTACCCAATCCCAGTACCTTGCTTCCATGATCTATCCTCTCCTCCATCACCTACATACCCCCCTTCCCCCTGTCTCCCTTCTCTCCTCCTTACTTCAGATGTCTATACCCTATTGAGTGTGTATGCTATTTCTGCTCTGAGCCATTTCTTATAAGAGTGAAGGTCCCCTCATTCTCCCTTGCCTTCCCCCCCTTCCATATCATTGCAAAAACTCTTTTGCAAAGAAAATGTCTTTTATATGAAGTATCTTAGGCTATTCCACCTCTCCTTTCTCTTACTCCCAGTGCATTTCCCTTTTAGCCATTGACTCCATTTTACAATATCTTATATCTTCAAATCCAGCTCTCTCCTGTGCTTCATCCATAAAAGTTCCTTCTATCTGCTCTACCAAATGAGGAGACTCATATGAGTATTATCAGTATCATTTTTCTATGCAGGAATACAATGAAACAGGAGAATTTCAAATGTTCATGTTGAAACAACCAGAGCTGAACAGAAAGTTTGACCTTCAAATACAAGACTCAGGTGGAGCATAGAGAGAGGAGGAGAAGGGTAATTATGAGGGACTTAATGATAATGAACTGTATGTATTCCTGCATAGTGTGTGAGGCTTTGACTGCTCTCCTGGTCTGTGAATGACCACAAGTGCACCCCTCTGCCACCGGGCTGGGGGGGGGGGTCCCTGTATAGGGGGCCTAGACTGTGACTAGGATCTGAATGTGGTCAAGGCCCCAGAGTCCTGATCCAGGGACAGAGGACAGACCTCAGAAGTCTCTCCCTACTCCCCTACCTTTGGTGGACTGAACATTCAGGATGTGGTGGCCTAGAGGCTTCTGCTTGCTGGTTCCTGCTTCTGTTTCCTGGATTGATGTAATTTTTTTTTTTACATTTTTGCAAGGCAATGGGGCTGAGTGGCCTGCCCAAGGCCACACAGCTAGCCAATTAAGTGTCTGAGGTCGAATTTGAACTCAGATCCTCCTGACTCCAGGGCGCCACCTAGCCACCCTGATGTAGACAATTTTTAAAAATATCTTTCTATACTGAGAGGTGTTACTGGCACAATGGGTTATTGTTAGTCCTTCAATCCGATGAGGACTATTGAGACATAGTTAATATTAAGGAATGAAGGAAAAAGACAAAAAAGAAAGGGAGAAAGAATGAGGAAAGAAATTGAGAAAAGGAAGAAGGAAAAATAAATCATTTTTCTCTGGGTAGCCTAGATAATCTCCAAGATCATGAAAGTACATCCCAAGATCCCTCAAGTGCTTCCATCAAAGAGTTGGTAGTAATGCTGTCTCACTCTTCAGGTCTATATAACAAAAATAAAAATAATAATTAAAAATGTTCTCTTACTTTTGTCTATTCCTTTTATTTTCATAACAGCCCTCTGAAGTTGATAGGGTGGGTATCATTCACTTGGTAGATGAGGTAACTGAGACCCAATAGAGATGGGAGAGGAGGGAATGAATTGTCCAAGGTCTACCCTTAGCTGTAGCATCCTGAGTCAGTGGTCAAATCAAGGTAAACTGAGAGAGAGAGAGAGAGAAAGAGAGAGAGAGAGAGAGAGAGAGAGAGAGAGAGAGAGAGACAGAGAGAGACAGAGAGAGACAGAGAGAGACAGAGAGAGAATCTTGATGAAAAGCTAAACAATACAATTCTCTTTGGGTTCTCATTTTTTCCATCTGTACAATGAACAATCTGATCTAGTCCAGTTTTACTGAACTTTGGGACTCGGGATAAGGATGATGTGGGTTTAAATCCTACCACAGATATTTGGCTATGTGGTTCTACATAAATCTCTTAACTCTGTTAGCTCTCAATTTCTTCATTTCTTAAATGAAAGGGGTGGGCCTCAATGACCACTAAGGTTCCAAAAAACATCCTGTCCCTTGAATAGATAGTTTTATTTTACTCAGATCCATTTGGTATATTGGACAAATTGCTTGGTGCAGAATAGTAAAGACATGAATTCAAATTCTCTCTCTCTCACACTTGGTTGATCTGTGATCACAAGCAAGTTGTTAAACTTGTAGATTCTGGTTTACTCACCTGTACAATCAGACCCAGCTGGTGATCCCTAATCCTTTCCATCTCTAGATCCATGATTCATGGCCAATCTTGGAAAGAGATTATATTTAGCCAGGAGAGTTAAGTGAATCTGTCTTAAGGAAGGCTGAAATAACAAGTTTTTGAATTTATGAAGTCAGAGATTGGCTCTTTGGGAGAGATGTCAAGGATGATTCTTTGTATTAATGGATTCTTAAGGCTACATGGTTTTTCTAGGAAAGATTCACCTCATTTAGATGATCAATCAATGACTGGGCTGATGGAGGATGACTTAAGAGCAGCCTTTGAATTGAGAGTAAATAAAACAAATGACTTTGCAAATAATTTGCAACAACTTGAGTTATTGAAATTTCAAGTCCTGAGACTGCTTTTCCCATTTCCCCCAAACCTGGGACCTCCCCTTCATAGTCTTCCATTGGATGTTACACCAAAAATCCTCTTAAGATACAGTCTTCTTTCTTGGATGCTCTTCTTCATAATGACATGGAAACCAGTCTTTTTTTTTGAGGGGGGGAACCAGTCTTGCACAAGAGACTAACTGATCTGCATGGGATCAATATTTCTTAAGTGCCAACTATTTGTCAGGAAAAGTGCTAGGAGCTAGAGACACAACAAAAATAAAACAATGATTGCCCTGATTTAATCAATCATTCAGCAAGTACCTATAATTGTTCTAGGTCCTGGGAATCCAGAGACAAAACTGTACAAATCCCAGCAGTCAGGTAGCTTATGTTCTATTGTGGAGCAGTGGATAAAACACTGGCCCTGGAATCAGGAGGACCTGAGTTCAAATTTGACTTCAGACACTTACTAGTTGTGTATCCTTGATTACCTCACATCCAGGGTCATCTGACCACTGGATCCAGATCACTCTGGAGGAGAAAGTAAGGCTGGTGACTTAGTATAGTCCCCTCACTCAAATCCAAATCACATGCTCCCTGATGTCATAGTCTTCTTTGAGAATGAAGGACAAACATCATTCTATTTTGGAGGATGGGAGAGAGACCACTTGTAATAACATAAAAAAACAATTAAAGGTAATTTCAAGGGTTGAGAGATGATAATGAAGCATTCTCCTGCTATGTTTGTCTGTGTGTGTGTGTGTGTGTGTGTGTGTGTGTGTGTGTGTGCATATGTGGAGAGGGAAAAGAAAAGACTTCTCCTAGGTTTTGGCTCCTAAGTTAAACTTTGAAGGAAGTTAGTGGCACAGTCGATAGAGCCCTGTACCTGAAGTCACCTTCCTGAGTTCAAATCTGACTTCAGTTACTAATTGTGTGACCTTGGGTACTAAGTCACTTTACATAGTTGGTCTCAGTTCCTCATATAAAAAAATGAGCTAAAGAAAGAAATGGCAAACTGCTCCAAGATCTTTGCCAAGGAAAACCCCAAATGGGGGTAACAAAGACTCAGACATTACTAAAAGATAACAAAGAAATTCTAAGATCAGTCCCAATAATGAGGCTTTAGTCTTAACATTTCCCACTTCCTACCCATTGACAAATGCTAAAAGATTCCGTCTTCCCCTACTTCCCATGAAGAATGGAAGGATCACAGCCCTAGTTTGGAAAGGGCCTTCAGAAACCACCTAATCTAACTTCCCAGTTTTACAGATGAGAAAACTAAGGCCTAAGGAGACAAGTGACTTGCCCAAGGTCATAGAATTCAGTGTTCAAGGTTTGATTTGACTCCTTAGCCTCTGACTCCAGATCATAATTCCTTTTATCATAGTAGACACAAAACATGTTTTCCTTATCCCTGGCCCCTAGACTGACCCAAGGGAGGTTAAACACAGGAAATCACACAATAGACAAGCTAAGAAGGGCTTCCAGCTCCAGTAGTTAAAAGGTACAAAATAGTGATGGAGGGGACATGTCCAGTATACCTTGATTACTATAAAAATGATTCTTCCTCAAAAAAATGACAAACATTTATTAAATGTCTGTTATGTAATAGGAAGTATGCCAAATGCTATGGATACAAAAAGGAGGAGGTGGTATAAAAATAGCCCCTACTCATGAAGTTCACAGTCTAGTGAGACAAATAACATGCAAATAATTATGTACAAACAAGTTATATAAAAGAAAAATTAGGGATAATCAATAGACAGAAAGCATAAATATGGGGTGGGAAGGATCTGGAAAGGTTTCCTGTACAAGGAAGGATTTTTGTTAGGACTTGAAGGAAACCAGAGAAGGTAAAGATGAATATGGGAAGGGAGAAAATTCCAGGAATAGGAGCCAATCAGGGTAAAAACCTGGGGTCAGGAAATAGAATTTCTTGTGTGATTAACATTAAGGGAACTGGTGTCATGAATCAAAGATGGGTGGGAGGAATAAGGGTCATAAAGACTGGAAAGGAAGGAAGGGGCAAAATAATGAAAAGCTTTGAAAGTAAAACTGATCCTGGAGATAATAGGGAGCCACAGGAATTTATTGAATATGGGGCTTTGAACTGAGAATAAATCAAATTGCCAAGGGGTTCTAACTCCTATTGCTTCCCTTTTTAAAAAAAAATATTCATGACTTGAGGCTTTGAACTCTGAGAGGATTCCTGCTTGAGTCCTAGAATGGGTAGTTTTCAGAGTTGAGTCATTCTGGTTTGAGGCTTCCATCTGGCTTATGTATTTTCTTCTGTAGAGTCCCTGGTATTTTATATCTTTGAATAGGACATGGAGTCTTACTTTGGGGCTGGACCATATGGTGGATCAGGATGTAGTCCAGTGAAGAAGACTATTGCTGAATGGGCCCAGGATGAATTCTGAACTTTCCTTTGTTCCTGGAAGAAAGGATAGAAAAGAAGTCCCTAGGAAGATGTAACTTTAGGCTGCTAAGCAACACTTCAAATCAGTGACTAGACTATAGTTTCATTAGCTGGGAAGAGCCTGGGGTAAGCTAGTATCAGAGATAGAAGCAGGATCAAAATAAAACCAAATTGAGCACACACATGCATACATACATACATATACACACACACACACACAAAGACACAAATTCTGATAGTTTGTTGAGAGAAAAGATATGGGTTTCCAGTTGAAAAGTTTTGATGCCTGAAAAGTAGGTTTAAGATGGACAAAGAATGTGGATTTGCATTGGCAGGCTTAAAAGGTTATATGGAAACTGAAGAGGAAGGTCTAATCCCAGTTTTGTGCTCAACAGTCTCCCAATTTGCCCAAGACCCATATACTGGAAGTACTCAAGTCATGGCTGTCATTGAACTTCATGAAAGCTATGACTCAGTAGGATCATGCATACCCTTTGGCAGCTGACAGCTGGTGTATTTTCTGTGCCACTGTCATCTTCATTAATCTCCAAGGAATTAATGGGGTAGCTGACAGCTTTATCCCTTCTAATTTGTTTGTTTACTTAATGACCCTAGTGATTAAGCTCTGTTAAGATACACTTGGTTACAGAATCATGGAAGGTACCTTTGAGACCAGCTGGTCTACCTCCTTCATTTCATAGTTTCCTACTAATCTCTAGGCAGAAGCTTGGATTTCTAGTTCTCTCCCACTTCCTCATCCCTCAGGAAGGCCAGGATGGAATAACTTAAAAGAAAGCAGATTCAATATTTTGCAACAGTACCTTCTATCTCCATGTCTCAGACAAGGGAAGAGATCAGATCACCAGCATGAAAGGGTCTTAAGGCAAAGTTTAATTGATTCCAGTGGGACAGCAATAGATGAGAACATTAATCTGCTGCACTCCCAAAGCAGTTACTTAGCTTCTCATATTGGCCTGTAGACTTTCACTTCCTCAGATGTGACCGTCAACTCTCCTCCCTGGGCTTATATGATAGACCCAACTTCAGTGAAAGCAGAGAAACTTATGAGCTTCCTATCGGTCATACTTATATCATATCTGTAGGGCATTTCACAAATTGGATTTCTGGAAGTCCTGGGCCTGACAAGCTACCCAACATCAGGGATCTAGGGCTGTCCTGGGCAAAATTTGTGAAGTCAGGGAAGTTTATCTTAGGACATGATAGTTCGCTGTCTGCCCTCACCTGGGTCAATAAAAAGAAATATAACTACTCAAGGAAAGATTCAAAGGGAACATGGAGTAGTTGTAAAATCCACAAGTTAAGAACTGGAAGACTTAGACTCAAATCCTGGATCTGACTCTAACTCATTTTCCATGAGCAAGCAATTCCAACTGTCTGAACCTCAGTTTTCTCCACTAAAAATGGGAATAATTGATGATTCTAATAATAATTAGGATTATATTAGATGACTTGTATGAAACCCTTGGTAAACTTCAAAGTCTATTTATGGATGACAGATGTGGTAAATACTGACATTAAAAGTTATTTCCAGATGAATAAATGTCATTCCAAAGGCCTGGCCACAAAGTCACATGATTAATAAATGGTGGAACCAGCATTCTAACCAGGGTCATCTGACACTAAATCCAAGTCTCTTTCTACTACATGATATTGCACTCTAGGAAAATTAAACAATTCTTCAAGCAACAAGAATTTTTTACTAGAAATTGTCATACATTCTGGAGATACAAAACTAAGCATAAAACAGTACTTACCCCATTTGCATTCTATCAGATACACAGAGATACAAATACATATATATATATATATATACATATATGTGTATATATATATATATGTACCAGAGTATACATGAAACATATATGTGCATATATACATTATAAACACACATGCACACAGAGCAGATCAGTGACAACCTGATAATTTTGAAGGTATTAACCATGGGGAAAGGGCAACCAAGAAACATCCCCCATAGAAGATGAAGCTTGAGCAGACTCTTGAAGGAAACCAGAGGCTCTCTACAACTCTGATTTTTAAAAAGAGCCTGGAAAACATATTTCATGAAAACATAAATGAAAATTGTTCAAATCTATTAGAACCAGAAGACAAAGTGAAGATAGTAACAATCCACTGGTCACCTTCTAAAAGAAATCTCCAAAAGGAGAAGTCCTAGGAATTTATCATAGTCAAAATTCAAAGTTCCCATGTCAAAGAATAAAAACATCCAGAAAGAATGAGATCAATTACCAAGAAATCATAGTCAGCATCATGCAAGACCTGGTTACATCTACTAAAGATGAGAACTTAGAATCTACAACTCTAAAAGGCAAAAAGGAAGAGTCCAACAATCAATAATAATTTACCCAGAAAAGATGAGCATAATCTTAGAGGAGATAAAACATAAGACTTTTCATGGAATAGAATGCTTTCATAAGTTTTAAAAGACTTTATCATAAAAAAAAACCCACTGAGTAAAAGCTTTGAAATAAAAAAAATAAAAAAAATTACTCAAGAGTAAAACCAAAGACAAAATTTAAGAATTTGGAAGAAACTAGATGATAGCATACTACTAAGACAGCTAGATATCAGTGGTTGTTAGAGTGCTGGACTTGAGGTTCAAAACACCTGAGTTCAAATACCTCCTGAGACACTTTAGTATTACCTTGAGCCAGTCATCTAACTTCTCATTACTCTTACTTATAACTCTTACTTGACCTCTTCCTTATAAAATGAGGATTGTAGTAGAACTTATCTCACATCTCTGCTATGAGTCATCAACTGACTTAATAAATATAACATATTTTATGGGTATGTTATTGTGTTACTGTTTTACTTTTTTACAAGGAATATTCACTTTGGAGGACTGGGATAGGAAATGACTGGTGTAAAGACAAAAGCTATCATTTATTTTTTGAAAATAATAATAATAAAAATGGAGAGAATGACTGCTACGTCCTTTTCTAGCAATAGCCTAGACATCACCTAAATAATATCATCAAAAGCTTAGACATACACCCAAATAATTCAGTAATGGTTTGTAAATGTTAGATGGAAATTTCTCTAATTATGTGTTGCAAAGTTCCAAAGTTTAGTGCCCACTTTGAAGACTAGTAACAACCTTTAGTCATCTTACCTGACCTCTTTTAGACTTCCCAGGACCCATAGTGGTTCATATGATCAGAGATTTAGAGCTGGAAGGGGCCTCAGAGGGAATCTAATTCTGCCCCCCTCCCACCCTTTCCAATTAACCAATGAGGAAATTGAGACCCAGAAAGGTTAAATGTCTTCCCCAGGGTTACACAGTATCTGGCATGGGATTTGACCCCATATTTTTGACCAATGACCTATTCATTAAGCAACTCTGTCTCTCACCAATGTGATATAGTAGAAAAGCCTCTTGATCATTCCTCAACTAATAAATGGTCAAAGGATATGAAGAGACATATTTCAAATGAAGAAATTAAAGCTATTATATAATCAGATGGAAAAAATGCTCCAAAATATTGCTGATTCGAGAATTGCAAATTAAAACAACTATGAAATATTACCTCACATTTATCAGATTGACTAAGATGACCAAAAGGGAAAATGATCAATTGTGAAGAGGTTGTGGGAGGATTGAGACATTAACATTGGAGGAGTTGTGAACTGATCCAGTCATTTTGGAGAGCAATATGGAACTATGCCCAAAAAGCAGTAAAACTGATCATACCCTTTAACATGGCATTTTTAATACCAGACCTATATCCAGAAGAAACCATAACAAAATGGGAAGAGTCCCACATGTTCCAAAATGTTCATGATAGCTCTTTATAGAGTGGCAAAGAATTGGAAATTGAGGGAATGTCCATCAATTGGGGAATAGCCAAATAAGTTATGGTGTATGAAAGTAATGAAATGCTGTTGATCTATAAGAAACCATAAATGATTGAACTCTAGAGGAGCATGGAATGCATTACAGAAATTGATGCAGAGTGAAGGAAGCAGAGCCAAGAAAACATTGTGCACCTTAACAACAACAATGTGAGTTGATCAACCTTGATGAATGCATCTCCTCTCAGTAGTTCAGACAGCTAGGTCAACCCTAGGAGACCTACTATGGACAATGCTATCCCCATCCAGAGGAAGAAAAACAAAATTAAATAAAACCCTTTAAAATCTGAATGAACACTACATTCACTTTTTAAAAATTTTGCTTATGCTTTTCTTTCTTTTCTCTTAATCCTAATTCCTCAAAATGAAAATAACTAATCTGTAAACATGTTAAACACAAATGTGTATGTACAATATTCACCAGACTGTTTGATGCTGACAAGGAAGGGGGTGGGAAGGGAGGATGGAAAGAAATCATACAACTTAAAAATATGCATATGCATGTTTATGGATGTTGAAAAAGTTTCCTAACGTAATTAGAAAAATAAAATAAAATAACATTAAAAAAGGAAAAAAAGCTCTTGATTTGGAATCACAAAACAAGGTGAAAACATTAGCTGCTTCGCTGGGGAAAAAGTCAGCTAACTACTTTCATCCTTGGTTTCCTCCTTCGCAAAATGGAATGATCATATTTGCACTACTTACCTCACAAGGTTATTAAAAAATACACTTTATTACTCTTAAAGAACTATGGCAGTCTTAACTGGTCTTATTTTTATTTGGATTTTCTCCATTTATTTCAGCAATGACCTTCATGATCTCTTAGGATTTCATCTCTGCCATTTTAGAATACAAGAATGAACAAATGGAAAAAAAGATACTTGTTATATGCATAATGGCATCATGGAATAGAGGATGGAGGGCAGCCTTTGAGCCAGGACAATTTGATTTCAAGTACAGACTCTGACACATGCAGTATTTGTGACCCCAAGTAAATCAATTAGCCTCTTACTGCTGCCACATAAAAAAATAGTATTATTTGACTCCATTTTGCCTTTATCCATCATTTTGAGAAGCCAAGTTTCAACTGCTTGTAAGTCATCTGATTTTGGATAAGTCACAAGATTGCTCCCCTTCCCCAAAATAATTCAACAAGATAATATCTCTCCTTCACTTTAGTGTCTTCTGATTCCCTTCGTCAATACAAACCTAAAACTAGGAGTCTCAATTCCAAGAGTCTTGGTTTTCTTGTTATGTTACTCCCTCAGAATTGTAAATTAACTGTGTAGAAATCCAAGTTCTCTGTCCTTGGTTACCAAGAACCTTGGCCCCAGTTTATTTCTGCAAATAATGCTAAATAAATCATTGCCTACTTATAACTACTTCATTTCTTTTTTCTACTATATCAGGACTCTAGGGAATGCTTCAAGGCCATCACTTGCAGAGAAGGTGTTGACCTGAGTTGGTAGGAGGAGTTTTCTCAGTTATATGTACCCCTTACCAGTGAAGTCACTAGTCCAGTTTCTATTTCTATCCCCATGTTCCAAGTACTGAGTGCTAAAGAATACAAATAGGAGATCAAAATATTATATGTTTACATTCTATTGAGGGGAGAAGGAACAGAGTGACCCATTGAAAAATTTTCAGCTGCAGGAGAGAGGGAAAGACCCAGTGGTCCTTAGGCTATACTGACAAGACATTCATACATCCACTCGTTCACCTAACGATTTAATTCAATTCAACATTTATATCCAGTGCCTACTATGTTCTAATTAGCTGCTGCTGCTGCTTCTCGTTCTCCTCCTCCTCCTCCTTCCTCTTCCTCCTCTTCCTCCTCTTCCTCCTCTTCCTCCTCTTCTTCTTCTTCTTGCAAGGCAATGGGGTTAAATGAGTTGGAATTATCAAGTGTCTGAGGCTGGATTTGAGCTCAGGTCCTCCTGACTACACAGTTGGTGCTCTATCCACTGCGCCACTTAGATACCCCTAAGTCAGTGTTCTAGACACTACAAAACACAAAAATAACAAAACTGAGACTCTCCCTCCTACCTCCAAGAAATTTACATCATATTGGAAAATGATTCATCTTGGGAAACAGGATAGTCTAGCTTTGATCCACCATTCTTCATTACAGTCCCAGGTCCTGTCTCTACCTTTACCCAACAACAAATGAGCAGAGCTAATAGAATAAGCCTCTGCCCATTCCATTTAAATCATACACTATGAAAACAGCACCTTCTCTTTTTACCTGAAGACTATGGCAGTGGATGTGGTCTCCTAAAGACTCAATTTGTGGAGCATTGAATTATCTGTCATTCCATCTCTTCTTGTGTGAGTTTTTTGTTGTCTTATCCAGCATAGGGTTATCTTTCCTCCCTTCTTCCTTTCCTTTCCTCCCTCCCTACTTTCTACCTTCCCTCCCTTCCTCCCTTCCTCTTCTCTGCCTTCTTTTCTTCCTGCCTTCTTTCCATCCCTCTTTCTCTCCTTCCCTCCTTTCCTCTTTCTCTTTTTCCTTCCATACTTAACTCCTTCCTTCCTCCCCTCCTTTCTTCTATCCTGTCCTCCTTACTACCTACTTTCCTTTCCTTTCCCTCTCTTCTGCTTCTCTTCTCTTCCTCCCATATTTTCCCTCTCTTTTCCCTCACTTTTTAGCTTCCACTATTTCTTTCCTATTTTTTCTTTGTCTCCTTCCCATCACTTTCATCTTTCCTTTGTCACTCTTCTTTTATCTCTCTGCCATGTTTTCACCTTTCTATGATTTCCTCTCTTCTCTTATTCACTTACATTTATCTTCTGTGTTGTTTTACCAAAAGTAATCTTGGGAATAGATGGGCATAGAAGGTTGGCACTAAAGTACTGTGAATGGAGGAGAATATAGAAATAGTACAGGTAAAATCTATGGAAGTGACTTTAGAGCAATGAGGAAGAATACGTTCAGAAAGAATGATGGATTGTCTAAAGGCACAAAAGAGGTGAACTTCTACAGGGGGAGATTTTGGACAGTTGGGGTCATGGCATGAAGTGTAGGTAGAAAAAAAGAGATGAAAGAGCCCAAAAGAGGAAGGGGGTCCAAGGCAAAAAAAACACCTTCTTTCTCATTTAGTGTATAATTTGAGACTTGGATATTCTCTACTGCCCTATTTCCAAGACTGGTCTTGTGTCTTATCTAGCACAGGGTTGTCCTTCCTTCTTCCTTCTTTCCTTTCCTCCCTCCTTCCTTTCTACTTTCCCTCCCTTTCTCCCTTCCTCTTTCTAGACTGCCTTCCTTCCTTCCTTCCTTCCTTCTTTTCTTCTCTCCTTCCCTCTATGTTTCTCTGTGTTTCTTTGGCTCTCCCCATACTGTCTCCTCTTTGTCTGCCCTGTCCACTAGGCTATCTGGTCTGCTTCTTTGCTTCATCTCCTGAACTCCAGGTTTGCCATTTCTGGGAAATTTTTGGAAGGAAGATAGGATGGGCCAGTCCTTCCATAGTTGGCTTCCTGGAGTAGCAAATGACTCTGCTGGGAAAGTCTCCACTCTGGGACTTCAGGGACCTCCAGGGGCCAATGAGTTTAAATGTTATTTCAGAGCTCTACATGGACCCACTTGGTGTAAAGGAAAGAAGAGCACTGGAAGTTAAGTCAGAAAACCTAACTAAAGCACCAGTCTGCTATGTTCTTGCTAGGTGACCTTGAGCATATTGTTTTCTCCCTGAGCCTCTGTTTCCTCAACTGTAAAATGGGATGGAGGATACCAATCCTATTTGCCTCCTTGGCTTATTCTGAACTTTAAATGAGAGAAAGAAATGCTATAAAGTGTTTTTTAACCACACAATGCTGCTATCTAAAATGTAAGCTATTTTTGCTATTCTTCTGTGGCACTGAAACCTTAATGGCCTTACTAGCATAAATCACCAGCTGCCAGGGAAGCATCGAGAGCCTAAATGAATCCACAAAGGCCACTTGGCTCCCTTCAATCAGGAGCCAGGAAAGTGACTCACTCAAAGGATCCTCTGGGTCTTAGGGCTGCATCTTCCTCTGTGAGCTTACTTTGCCTTTTCTTTGACTAAAATCTTGTAAAACAGGACCTTAGAGAAGAGAAATTGGGGACACAGGCTTTTGAGACTCTGAATTGTGGAAGAAAGTAAAGAGATATGAGAGGGAAGAAAAGGCTCACGGAAGAAAGAAAGACAGGGCGAGACAGAGATAGAGATGCAGAGACAGAGACAAGGAAAGACAGAATCAGAGAAAGAGTCAAAGAAACAGATATAAAGAATAGGGAGATTGTGGTGTGTGTTTGTGTGTGTGTGTGTGTGTGTGTGTGTGTAGTGCATCAAAAAGAGAAGAAATGATATATGAGACATAGGGAAGGACTATAGAGGGATAGGAGAGGAAGAGATACATTAGAGAAAAGGGGGAGAGAGGAGAGGGAAATTGGGAGAGAAGAGGAAGAGAGACAATGGAATAGAGAAAAGTTCAATCTCTCAATAATCATTTTATAAAGCACCTATAATGTGTCAGGCATTGTGGCAAATGATGGTCATACAGAAAGAGCCAAAAGGCTTCCCTCAAGGAGCTTATAATCTAATGAAACAACATGCAAACATATATACATATATATGAAGCAAGTCATATGTAAGACAAGTAGGAAATAATAACATACCATAGTGAAAGCATTATTAAAGAATCAAGATGGGATAAAGAAGTCATCTGTAAAAGATATGGAAGAGGAGGGAAAGTGGGAGGGAAGAAAGGGGAGAAAGAGAGAGAGAGAGAGAGAGAGAGAGAGAGAGAGAGAGAGAGAGAGAGAGAGAGAGAGAGAGAGAGGAACTCAAAGGAAAAGTGGGGGGTCAAAGAAAAAGAGACACAGAAGAGAGAGGAGAAGAGAGAATGGGTAGAAAGGAGGAAATGTAGAAAAGAAAGGAAGACATAAGTGAAGGAGAAAGGATAGAAAGCAATGAAACAAAGTGGGAGAAAGAGAAGTAAAAGAGGAAGGAGAGAACAGTTGGAAGAGATAAAGTAGAAGTCAGAAAAGAGAGGCAGGAGGGGGAGATATGTGAGAAGGAAGAGAAGAAAGTTGACTGACAAAGAGAGAAAGGAGAAAGAAATGAAAAAGTAATGAAAGAAAAGAGGAATTAAAAAAGAAAAATAAGGAATAAGGGAGAAAGTAGAGAAAGAAGATGAAAAATAAAGGGAATGAGAGTGGAGTAAAGGGAAATCAGAAGAGAGTGGCCAGATGAAGGCAGGGAGGAGCCAGATGAAAGAAGAAAGAGAAAGAAGAGTGATCTGTTGAGGATTGTCTCTGGCATGATGGTAATGCAATGACCAGGTGCATAGTAGGCATTTAATAAAAATCTATTGATTGATTGTTTGATGCAATGCTGATTAAGTGTTAATAAATCACTTCTACTTTTATTCCCTTTGTTTCCTCAGAAGGGTCTGTGACAGCTTAGTTTTGGTCACTCAAGTGCCCATCGAAAATCTTTCTTTCCCTTCTGGTTTTTTCTTTTCCCTTTCCTTTTCTGCAACAGAATTCGTCTTTCTGTTGCTCCTCCCTTTGTCCAGAATATTTCTTTTCTCCTTGTTACCAGAGTAACCCCTACAGCTGCCTTGCCGAGCATGGGCACACTTTTCTCATTTTGTGGGAGGATATTTGAGGGTCCAGAATAGGGAAGTCACTAACAAGAGGTCACACAGTGAGTCTATCCCTTGCCTCTTTCTTATTCTGTCTTCAGAAGGCCATGTTTCTCTTCACGATCACTATCATCGCCTACTCTCACAGCAAGAATAAAATAAAGGCACCATTCCCATCATTTAATGTGACTGGCTGCCATGGCAACAGGTGCTACATCTGTACTGCCAGAGAACAAATGGAGTTTATCAAGAAAACAGCATGTGGAGGCATGGAGAGTCCTGGGGCTACTTGGGTTGATTTCTCTGAATCTTGGTTGATGGTAGCTGAGAAGGTAGGGAGGGATAGTGGTGGGCCAGGGCTCCTCCCCTAATGATCCTAGCTGGGACCCGGACAAAGTGGCACTTGGAATTTTACTTTGTTTTGAATGAACATGGTGATAAAATTCGAAATCCAACAGACAGCTTTGTGGGCTATGGAGTTGTAGCTACTTCCACAGGGAAATCATGGAACTGTCAGGCAGAGGGTTCTTGACTCTGAATTGTCTACTACCTGGACCTGATTATGGTTCAGAGATGTATCAAGAAATGTCCAGGATGTCTACTGGTCAATTCCTTCTTGTGTTTGTCACAGATTTGGGGTTATACTGATCAGGCTCCCAGAAAATGTCTTAAGTTCCAAAGAGGAACAGTGTAGAATTCTAAAGAAAGCATGTGATGAACAATCAAGGATCCTGGGTTTAAATTCTGACCCTGCTTTTGGCTGCCTTGGAAATCTTGGATAAGTCTTGTAGACTCCATTTCAAAATGATTATAAAATGATGAGGTTAAGTTCAAGGATATTTATTGTCTCTTTTGATCCTTAATCCTGGGACTATTTTCTTTTTCAGTTTAGTCCAATCTGTATGAACAACCTGAATAGATATATGTATGGAAACTCCTACTATGGTGTTTGTCCTGTTCTTTAGGAAATTGCATGATCAATCAAGAAAAGCATCCCATGCCTTCTGCTCAAATACCAACAATGGCTCCCTATTGCCAACTGAATTAATGAAAAAAAAAATAATAACTTCATCCCCTGGTACAATAGTTTCATAAACATAAACCACAACCCAAAGAGAGAATTACTTGTCCAAGGATCATTTCTCTTTATCTGAATTCCATCAATTATGGAGGCAAGGGCAGCTAGGTGGCACAGTGGATAGAGTACTAGAGCACCAACCTGGCAGTCAGGAGGACCTGAGTTACAATCTGACCTTGAATATTTAATACTTACTTAGCTGTGTGACCTTAGGCAAGTCACTTAACCCATTGCCTCTCAAAAACAAAAAAAAAATTATGGAGGCACAAAAAACAAGAAATAATAATACAATCCTATTTTCTATATAATACTTTGAAAATTTTGCACAACACCACAGGTGCATTTTGTAAGACAGTATCTTCAAGCTTCCATTCAATGATGTCATCAGTTGGCCTCACCATAATTTTTGAGCCTCACACTTCCATTCCCCAATTCACTCTGATTAGACTACCCTTTATTTCTTGACCATTTCTAGACCATGCTGTCTGATTCCCATCAGAATCACTGGGATTCTGCCCCTTGGTCCTTGAGCTCTGATTAGTGAGCTTTCTTGCTCACCATCTTGCCCAGAACCAGAATTCCACATAACTTCTCAATCATTTCCATACAATTCCACAGTTTGAATGCCTCCTTTCTCTCTTATTTAGCTCATCTTTATGTATTGTCTTTATTCTTTAGAATATAAGATTCTCAAGAATCAGAACTGTCTTACTTGAGTCTATTTGTGGTCCTAAGGCTTAGCACTATGCTTTATCATTCATTCCATGCCCTTTGTCCCTCCACATACAATCTCTGTTCTTCTCTTTACCCTACATCTCACTTGTTCAGACCATTTCTCCCCACTCCTTTCCTATTTTTCCCTTTTTTGTGTGTTTTTGGGGTTAAGTGACTTGCCCAAAGTCACATAACTAGTAAGCATCAAGTGTGTCAGGCTGGATTTGAACTCAGGTCCTCCTTAATCCAGGGCTGGTGCTGTCACCTAGTTTGCCCCCCGCCCAGACCCAGACCATTTCTCATAACTAGGATGCCAATTGTTTCTTCTTGACTAGTCCAATTCCCTCTCCTCCTTCAAGACCCAACTGTAAACTCACTTACATCTTTGCTATATTGCCATATTGATCGTTCCTTCACTTTCCATCTGTCTTTTTTTTATAGGTTTTTGCAAGGCAAATGGGGTTAAGTGGCTTGCCCAAGGCCAAACAGCTAGGTAATTATTAAGTGTCTGAGACTGGATTTGAACCCAGGTACTCCTGACTCCAAGGCCAGTGCTTTATCCACTATGCCACCTTGCCGCCCTTCCATCTGTCTTTAATCATACTGTCCATCACTAGATTTGTGGTCTTATGAAAAATCAGTAGACCTCTGTGGACTTCCCTATTCCTTTTTGTAAAATGATGGGATTGGCCTAAATGATCTCTTAAATGACCTCCTTGCTCTATTTGAATTTATAGTAGTATATCATCACATAGTTATATTTTTATTAATCTATTCATTTTTTCACAGGTACATATGGAAATATAGGCCATGATCTTAGAGATTATATGGTTCAAAGAATTTTGACTTTTTTGTGGTATTTTATTTGTCACAGACTCCTTTGGCAGACTGGTGAAAGCTCTATTCAGTATCATATGTTAAAAATTGATAAATTAAGGAAATACTAAAATTCAGTTAGAAGTTAGTGAAAATAAAGGTGGTTTTGTCCCTATCCATGTTCACAGATCTACTGAAATCATTCCATGGACCCTAGGCTAAATATCCCTGATCTAATTTAGTCTTCTTCTTATAGAAATGAAGAAACTGGGATTGGAGATTGAAGTAAAAATTAAATGACGTATCTCTCTTTATAAAATATGACCCATGACAATTATTTTACTTTCATTGTATCTCCAGTCCTAGCTAGTGACTGGCATACAGTAAACACCTAATAAAAACATTTTTCCAACCTCACATAGATGATAGCAGAACTTAGGTTTGAACTCAAGTCCTCTGGCTTTTAATCCAGTGTTCTTTCCACTTTACCACCTGCCTTGAGATTGAGTATCTTTAATTAGACTGTAAACCCTGAAGGGGAAAGTTAAATGAATTTTCAGGGTCATACATCCTATAATAATGAAGAGCTAGGATTTGATTCTTTACTCTAAGCCCCCCCCCCCCCCCCCAATATAGTACTCTTTCTATTATTATGAACCTATGATGGTTTGCCGGGAGCTATTTATCTTTAGTTTGGTCCTACCATTATATTGTGGGCAGTTAGGTGGCACCATAGTGTACAGTACCTGGAGTCTGGATGCCTCAACTTTGTCTCAGACTCTATTAGCTGAGTGGCTCTGGGTTAGTCCCTTCACCCTATTTGCCTCAGTTTCCTCATTTGTCAAATGAACTGAAGAAGGAAATGGCAATTCGCTTCAGTTATCTTCATGACTCAAATGGGGTCATGAAGAAAAGGACTCAAGTGAGAAACAATGGAACAACATGAGCCATCTATTGAGAGAGGTCAGCAAATATTCTATAACTGATTTTGGAGTGTTGCCTAGGCTTGAGAAATTAAGAAGTTTGCCATAACATCATACAGTCAAGAATCTTTCAGTGGTAGAACACCTAGGTCTTCCAGGACCTGCTCTATCCATTTAAGTCTTGTTACCTCTCCAACACTTCTTTCTCCCCTCATGTTCAAAAGTGCCCATGTACAAACCAGTTAGCTGAGGATGTGATTCTATTACAGAGAAAACACCCCATGGGAATGCATATGGTGAAACTAAGCCTACCTAGCAGTTAATTTTAACCAACCTGTCAAAGGCCATTCAGTCCCATCTTAGAAAAGTAGATTCAAAGTAAACCTATCCTGGAAATTCTGGCAGTGGCTGTGATTGAGCTAGGCTTGACATGGACAGACCTTTCCTTTAGCTGGTACCAGACCTCCCTCTATTGTCACTTTGAGCCATGGACTCTGGGCTGAGAGCTTGACTCTGATGCATCCAAATACCAATGGAAAAGACCAAGCAGTATCCTTAATGAAAGGTATTTGGGAAAAGCTGTTGCTAAGACCTCACCTCTGCTTGAGAGCTTCAATCTCTTTCTCTCCCTGGGATGGTTGCTCTTTATTAGTAAGAGATTTCCAAGAAAACGGAATTTGGGGATGCTGAGGAATTCATCCGTTCAGGTTGCCCTTTTTCTTCTAGTCAACATAACATTATGACCTCCTTCCTCACACTCAACCCCCCACCCTGCCAAGTCCTCAGCCTCAATCTGCTCTGTGACAATTAGTTGCCCAGGAGATGATTATACCTTCGGGTGGCAATCAGACACAGGGTAAACTACACAACAGCTAGACTGGGATCTCATGCAAATTTCTGCTACCAGAGTTGAGGGGAAAGAAAAAAAGCCAGGCATGAAAAAAAAATAATGACAGGTGATGGGAGCTTAAGATTATTATCAAATAGAGTATTTGAGAGGATTTCTAGGAGATTTGGAGCTTACAGGGAACAGGCAATGGCTAGGGGGCTGGCAGTTGTAGCTGTCCCCATTTGGAGTTCTTTGCTTTCTGGAAAGGTTGCCTGTGGCTAGTCCGTTTGACCAAGGTGAATGGAAAACCAGATTTTAATTACAGAATCATAGACTAGAATGTCAAACCTCCTGAGAGGTCAATTAGTCCCATGCCTTGGCTTGACTGAGGGGAAAAAAGCTCAGAAAGAAGCTCAGAAAGGTCAAATCCCTTTTTTCAGTTCCCATTGAGACTTAAGAACACTATCAAGATTAAACCCTAGGCTTTTGCTCTTTGGGATACTCTATCTTTTCAAGGCTAGTGTGGGCATCTGGAGATATTTGAGTGTGGAGAAGGAAGCACCACTCCCTATAGATCATCCCATCTAGCTCTCTTGGGAGACAGGGAATGAATTCTATTCTTTTCCTGTTTTTGTCTTATTGTTTTGTTTGTTTTTTTCCACTAGAGGCCACCTTGCTATCTTCTTTGAAGCAAGATAAAAATTTAAATTAATGTGGACTTAAATGGAGTGAGAAATAGACTGAATAAGAAAGCTATAAAAGGCAAAATTCAGCACAATGAGGATTCAAGCAATTTAGTAGACTGTCCTGAATAGTGAGTCCAAAAGGTTGGGTTAAAATTCTGGAGAAGCTTATTGGACATATGATTTTAAGTAAACCTCCTCTTTTAGAAAGTGAGGTGATTGGACTAATTCATGCCCATCCTGCTCTGACATTTTGACTCCTGACTTCTAGTCTGTTCTTTATTCTTCTCTATGCTCAGCATACCAAAAGACCTCTCTGGGAGGTCCTTCTAGCTTCTTGGCAGATCAGAAAAAAAGAGGCAAAATGACCTCTCCTTTTGAATCCAGGAGTCCCTGGCTCTTCTCACTACTGACATAGGGTCTGAGGAGTCCAGGGCACAGGCAGGGTGGAATAAGGACTTGTACAGAGTCTTTCTTGCAGCCTGGCAACTTGAATCTCAGGATGACTCACTCTGACAGCTGGAGTCTAATTTAGCATCATTTTCCCACAATTGATCATGCCTCATGCACAGACCTAATCCATATTTATAATTGCACATTGGACAACTCAAATTTTCTCCATCTGCCAGGGGGCAGGGACCTGGTTGTGAACTGTGAGCTGGGAAGGGGGTACTTTTCAGAGAGGGGTCAACCCTGAAGGTTGAAGATCTGCTCTGAATGATTATAAAACCTAAAATGTAAAGACCAAAGGACTGCAGCTTGTTTTCCATCCATTCAATAGCCCAGCAATATATATTTATTAAACACCAACTATAAGCAAAGCAGAGGGGTTACAAAGACAAAAGCAGAGCACTCAAGGTTCTTACATTCTGGAGGCAGAGACAAGTATAGATATAATTCCATAGGAAATATATAAAAGGTCATGGTTTATACAAAGTGCACAAAGTGCTGCACCTGGAATCAGAAACACTCACCTTCCTGAGTTCAAATCTGACATCAGATGCTTACTAGCCTGGCGACCCTGGCATATTATTTAGAATCTCTTTGCCTCAAGAGATAATTTGTGCAATGTCTTTAACCAACTTTAACTTATTATGTAAATGTTTACTATTATTAAAATGACTGGTTTCTTTCAAGGATCACCCCTAGACCATTTGTAATGGAAGGTGTCATCCATAGGCTCTCCTTCTCTCTCATTCTGATATCCAATCTTTTGATAAATTCCATCATTGTTACCTTTGTAGCATTTCTTCTTTATCTTTTCTCTCCCCCAAATCCTCTGAGGCTGCCACTACTTTAGTTCAACCCCTCTTGGCCTCATCTCTCTCTTACCTAAACTCAATCACAGAATGGATCTTGCCTTAGTCAAACTGTGACTTAGAAAGACCTAGCTTTAAAAAGTCACCATTTCTCACTGCATCCAGGACCACTCCTCTCATCCTGATCCATATCTGATCACTGGAACCAAATGGCTCTGGAGGAGATAGTGAGGTTGGCACAGTACTACCTCCCATCTCCCCAGTCCCTCCTACCTATGTCATGGTATCCCCTCCCTGATGTCATGGTCTTCTTTGAGAACAAAGGAAATATGAAAATAACAACCTGCTATAATTCAGCCTCATTTAACATTCCTAAAGTACACGTCTGATCATGTGACACCCTCCTCCCCCCCAATATATACACACACACTTAATAAACTACCGATTATCTCCAGAATCAAATATAAAATTCTCTGTTTAGCATTCAAGGCCTTTTATAGTCTACTCTCTCTCCACCCTTCCCCTTTCCAGGCTTCTAACATTTTATTCCTTCTCTACCAGTAACACTGGTCCCCTTACTGTTCTTCCAACTCCATCTCTAGTCTCAGAGCATTTTCACAGACTGTCTCCCATGTCTGAGAGACTCTCTCTCTCTCCTCTTCTCCACCTCCTGGCTTCCTTCAAATCCTAGCCAAAATCCCACCTTCTTATGAGAAGCCTTTCCAGATCCTATTTAATACAAATACCTTCCCTCTGTGACTCTTTCCAATTTATTCTGTGTATATTCTGTTTCTCCCATTAGACTCCGAGGTCTGAGAGCAGGGACCATCTTTTGTCTTTCTGTGAATTATTGGAGGTTAGCATAGTAGGTCTTAATAAATGCTCTTTGATTGACTGACTGATCCACAGAACTGCTCTTTCCCACCCTGGTTATTGTTGCTTTCTTCTTCCTGAAGTTACTTTAAAGATTATCCCCCACCCTGTCATATTTTAAACTTTATAACTTCAGCACCTAGAAAAGTTCTTGGCATCTAATAGAGATTTAATAAATGCATAATAAATGCAAAACATTTCTTTTTATTTGAGCAAATTAAACATTCCCCTACAAAGAAATCTGTACCATTAGTTACATTAGTAATTCTTTAAAGGTGTTATGAAGATAATAGTAATATAAATTATGAGAGAAAAAAATCATCAATAATAGGCAGTTTCCCTTTAACCTCATCCAGGAGCAGGTCATGACATCATTCAGGTTTTCCCTAATTGCTTAGATGACATATAACTCTTGGTCACTTGATTCTTCCTCCTTCCTAGGAGTCCCTTTCTCCAGAATGATCTCCCCCACCAGGATATCTTACAGATCTCTCAGAATCAGGATGAAAGTATAGAGCGAAGAAACCCCAGGATAGCATTGCCAGGAGACCAGCTTGATTTCCAACTCCCTGTCTCCACTTTAATTCATATTTTTATTAAACTTTCAATGAAGGAAGAAACGTTTAGAGAAAACAATGAGCCCATGTCCATTGCTGTTATTAGTATCTTTCAACTCCCACCAAAAAGCAGCCCATGACAGCAATATTAACACTTAGGAGGCAACTGGAGGGCTGGGGGCGGGGAGGATGAGAAGGAGGGAACTATGAAAGAATTGGATGGGAAGTAGGAGTAGATTTGGCCAGCAGCCCTGAGCACAAAGGATGATCCTTGAGATGCCATCAGGACAATAGAAAGTGTTTTCATTTTACTTTTATACAATGAAGCATTTTTTTTTTAAAGAATTGACTCTTCGGCCTTGTTCACAAGCCCAGTGATGCCACATTATTCTCAATATTGTTCACATCACATCCCTCCTGACTTTTGTCATAGCTAGAAGGGACTTTGGAAATCTTCCAATACAATCCCTTCATTTTTCAGATGAAAACCAGAGATATTAAGTGACTTGCCTAGGGTCACTCCCACAGATGGACGTGGGAGTTGAACCAAGCAAAATCTTGCTGAATTTAAAGCTTAGCATCCTAAATAGTATACCATCTCTCCATCTTGCTTCTTCATCTTTCCTTTATCCTCCTCACTCCAGCATAATTCCTCTTCCTCTCCTTACTCCTGTTATCCCCACATATCTAGATATTTGCTGAATCTTGTTTCATTTTGAATAATATTTTTAATGTTCCTTTGCCTCTTCTTGCACAGTCACTATCCTAGTTAAAGCCATCACAACCTCTCCCTGTCTTAAGTTTCTTTTCATTTGAATTCATACTCTATACAACTGACAAAGTGATTTTCTTAAATCTCAGGTCATCCCATGTCACCAAACTTCCATAGCTCCCTATTACCTCTAGGATCAATTTTGTTTGTCATTTAAAGCTTTTCATAATCTTATCCCCTCCTCTTTTCCCTTGCTACAATTCTATCACTCCAACTATATTTGGCCTACTTTCTGGTGTTCCTTATAAGAGATACTGCCATCTTTGATAGCCATTTCTTTGCAAGGGTTGTGCCCTATACCTGAAATGGTCTACCTCTTCATTGCCAACTCTTCAAGCCCCGGCTTGACTCAATGCCACCGTTTCAGAAGGCTTCTTCCACTCCCTTTACTATGATTCCCTTTGTATATATCATGTGAAGTAATTATGATCTGTGTTGCTTTCTCCAATAGGACCACCCATCCTTGAAAACTGGGATCCCTTAGCACAGGAACTAGTATATGGTAAGCACTTAATAAATGCTGACTTGACTGATCATTGTCTGAAGACATTGATATTTTTAAAAGACTTGCTGAAGTTCTCACAGGCAATCTTATCAGAAATAGGACCTGAACTCATCTTTCTAACTTCAAAGTTTATTTTCTCTGAATATAATGTTACATTTCAACTTTCTCAACTTAAGAGGAATAAATTGAGATTCAGAGAAAAAGTAAATTGTATATGTAATAATAATAGCATGCATTAAGGTTTACTGGGCCAACTAGGTGGCACAGTGGAAAGAGAACTGGCCCTAGAATCAGGAGAATCTGAGTTCAAATCCAGCCTTAGACACGTAATAATTACCTAGCTATGTGACCTTGGGCAAGTTGTTTAACCCCACTGCCTTGTAAAAAACCAACCAAACAAACAAAAAAGCAAACATGATCTCATTTGAGTTATGCAATAATCCTGTATGGTAGGTTCTATTATTATTATAATATCCATTTTACAGATGAGGAAATGGTCAGGAAGAAGAGAAGTGACTCAATTCTAGTAGAAATCAAAAAAGCTAATGGCAAATGCTAGTAATCATTTAGCTGCTTCTAATTCATAGATTAGCCAGGCCTAGAATGCAGGTCTCTTCCTCTTGGGGGAGGGGAGGGGGGATAGTCCACCTCAATGTTGGAGATTTGCAATGAAGCTGACAGGAGGCCTTAAAGAATAAATTCACACTCTACTGCCCAGTGGTTATTTGGGACCATTTCTATCTTCATCAAGCCTCTTTAACCATCTTCTTCCCCATATCAGCCGAGTACTTCCATTTTAATGAGAAAATAGTGACTATCCATCCTGAGAGTCATCTTTTTCCCACTATAAACCTCAAACCATCTTAGCATCATTCCCCATTTGCTCCTCTTTCAACCTAGACTCTAAAAAAGTAATGACTTTATTCTTTGCAAAACGAGGACTTCCACCCAACGCATTCTCTCCCTTCCATTTGTTAGTAGTTTATTCCATCCATTACTTCCTTCTTTTCTTATCTCCAACCTTCCTCTACAGATTATAAATAGCCTCTTCTATGCTCTCTGGGGGCAGGGATTGCCTCTTTTTTTTTTGATTGGATACAAATTTGTCCAGTTCTTCCTTAAACAAAAAAAGGCTCTTTAGTTAACTCTACCATCCCCTACGCTATTGCCCAATATTCCTTCTCCTTTTCATAGTTAATCACCTGGAAAATTGGATCCTTCCATCCATTTTCTCACTTCTCAACCCTTTACTATATGGTTTCTGATCCCACTACTCAATCAAATCCTCTTTCCGTACTTACAAATAATACTTGGACTGTGAAATACAGTGCACTTTTCTCAATTATCAATCTACTTGGCATCTCTCCCATTTTTAAAGAGTACTGCCTAATTCTTCTTCTAAATACTTTTTCTTCCTTTTTCCCTCTATGAAACTTATGTATCCTGGTTTTACTTTTTCCAGGATAGCTACTTACTTTAGACTCCTTTGAAAAATCACTGTCCATTTCCCACCAACCAAGTATTTGTGTCTATAAAGTTCTCTCTTGGGACTTCTCTCTTTTATTGGTGAGTTTATCATCTACCATGTATGGGATCAATAATCATCTCTATGCAGTGATTTCCAAGTCTACATACCAGCCCTCATTTTTCTTTTCAACTTTGGTCCCATGTGGCCAATTGTCTGAAAGAAATCTCTGCCCAGATATTCTATCAACCTCTCCAATTCATTATGGCCAAAATGAAAACTCATTGTCTTTTCTTCCAAATGTGTTCTTCAGTCAAACTTTCCTATTTCTTTTAAGCTTACTACAATTCCTACAGTCATTCAGGCTCACAACCTCTATCTTCCTAATTTCCCAGTCATTCAGTTGTCAGTCTTATGGATTGTATCCCACTGTATCTCCAAGTCACTCCCCCATTCACAATCTACTGCCTTAGTTTATGGGGATTTTTGATCACGTCTCATCTCAGCTATTGTAAGAGCTTCCTAATTATTCTTCCTACTTCTAGTCTCTCAAAATCATCTTCTTCACTGTAGCCAGAATAAATATCTTCTAATACAAGTCTGACTATTTCTTGTCTCTTCCTCACACTGTCATTTAATGCCTTCCACATCTGGCTCCCATTTACATTTCCAGATATTTTCATATTACTCCCTCCTTCTCACACGCTACATTCTAACTGTACTGTATGACTAATGGGTATCTCAGCTGTACATATCTCCCATCTCTGAATCACTATGAGATTTGTCCCATGTAGCTGGATCTCCTTTCTCATTCCTTTTTGTAATTTTTATTTTACTTTCTACAAAGAATTTTTCCTGGTATCAGTCTAAAATTTTAGTGTACTCTCCCTTCTCAAATGGCTCTGCAAATTACTTATGTCTGTAATGGCTCCATTTCATGAATAAAATGGGAATGTTCTTTGACTCAGAGATCTCAAGGCTAGGCACATACAATTAGGAGGTCAATGATAAAATACTAATTTTCATGGTCACCAAAGTACTAATGGCAGCATTTTTTGTAATAGCAAAGAACAAGAAACATTATAAATGCTCATTAATTTGGAGATGGCCTAAGCAATTATGGTATGTAGGTATAGTGGAGCATAATTGTACTGTAAGAAATGATGAATATAAGAAATACAAAGGAGACTGGGAAAACTTATATGAACTAAAGCAAAGTAAAAAAATAGAACTAGTTTAATCTATATCTATATTTATATAAAATCAATGCAACAGAAAATAACAATAAAATTACATTGTACTCTGTGAAGTTATATCTCTCATTAAAGATTCAAAATGGCATCTCCTTCCTTTGGGTGGAAGTTTAGGGAGGTAGAAATATGGGTATGAAATACTGCTCACAATATCAAATTCTTTTGATATTCAGGCTAAGCATTGCTAAGCTCTTTTTATTTCTTTTACTTATTTTATTCTTTGTCATAGGAATGACGGAGAAATAAAGGAAATAAATATTTTTAAAGTACCTTCTATGTGCCAGTTTCTGTACAAACACTATATTATTTCATTTGATCTAATCTACTACTATTACTCCCTTTTACAGATGAAGAAACTGATGCAGACAGAGGTTGTGACTTGCCACACAACTAAAAAGTATCTGAAGTCAAAGTTAAACTTGTTTTCATGATTTCCTAGTGCTCTATCTACTAAATCATTAGTGATCTCTAAAAGAAGAGGGAGAGATATCTTGGGAATTATAGGTAATAAAAACCAAAGATATTAATAAATTTGTTTTAAAACAAAATCCATGTATAATATATACAATATATTCCTAGCATCGAGCATGGTGCTTTGTACATATAGTAGGTCTTTAATAAATTAATCTCAACTATATTGAGATAGTGCTATGTAGTGAGAAAATACCTATTGTTGAAGTTAGAAAAGATTTGTCCCTTATTCAGAGCATGCTCAGGTATTCTGTTTCTTGATGGTTCCTGTGTGGTTGAAAATCCTTTTAGTTGGCACAAACCTCAACTTCTCTCTCTTCCCTGGTAGTTATTTAGGAAGAATTGTGTGTGTGTGTGTGTGTGTGTGTGTGTGTGTGTGTGTGTGTGTGTGTGCGTGTGCGTGTGTGTGTGTGCGTGTGTGTGTGTGTGTGTGTGCGTGTGTGTGTGTGTGTATGTGTGTGTGTGTGTGAATATGTGTGTTTGTGAGTGTGTGTGTGTGTGTGTGTGTGTGTGTATGTGTGTGTATGCTGGTTGGAGAAGGTAGACTGTTCAATTTCAATGAACCATAAATATATAGACCCGCTCTTTCTCCTGTTGCTATTTTATTTATTCTTTCTTTATTTTAAGTGAAGGAAAATTGGCAATGAAATGAACTCATGAGTTTGAAAAGGTTAGAAGAGACACCAGAGGTCTGGTGATGGGAGTCCATGACTGAGACTATATATTGCTGAAAAATGACCCACATGGTCCAGTCTAGCAGTGAATCAACTTGGCAGCTCAAAGTTTTACACCATGTCCTGGAAGCAAAAGAATGACGTTTATCAGTTACAGAACACTGGAAGCAATTTGGGGAGGATTGTGTATGGCAATAACTTTCAGTTTGAGCCCATTCTCCCCATGGATTGAGGTAGTAGTAGGGAGAGGGTGCTAGGGTTTGGGGATGTGAGAGAGGGATGTTTGTTTATCTGTTCTTGTTAAATCTCAGTAAACATCTCTTTATAAGAGCTAATTGATGCTAATTGCATATTGATGATACTTAGGAGATGTTAACTGGTTGAATGATACTGAGAAGCTATTAACTGGTAATGGAAAATTAGTCACTAATCACTAGCTATTGATATTGAGGGAGGGAGAACATACTAAAATGAGGGTTGGGAGGAGTAGTTCTTGAAGAAATGCATACTCTGCAACCCTCAGGGAAAAATAGCTAAGGGGGACCAAATGGTTTATATGGGTATGGAGTTGGGAGAGTGAGCTCAGTGACAAAGCCATTTCCTTGAATAATATTAAGGGAAAAAACAGAGTTCTGAACTGAGTTGACTTTTCACTATACAACTGAGCAACATTTGGGCAGTGAAACATATGTTCTATGTGCAGATCTCCTAACCCTTTTTCATTCCATTCCCATCCTTCTGTCCTTCATGGCTACTTAGAACAGGAATGGGGATTGTCTGAAAGTCATTTCATCTGATGGCAACCCCAGGCAGGACATGATATTCAAGGAATATAGAAACTTTTTAAGGAAGAATTAATGAAATGTTTGACCAAATATTGTCAGCAAATGATGTTATAAATATCTGAATGCCTTTGGCAGAAAAGATCATAGAATAATAAATGTAGAGCTGGGAGAATTCTTAAAGTTTATCTGGTTCAATTCTATCCCTTTACAGATGAGGGAAATGACTAGTGGTCAGGAGATCTAATGACCTTTCTTATATGCTTTGTTTGCTTACTTGTCCTACCTTACCATCTGATCCAAGAATTTTCTTTGAATACAAGAAAAATGTTCTTTTGGAAAAATGCCTCATTGGAGACAAAGTTCAGGGACTTCTCCAGCTGAGATGGAGGAGTCAGGTACTTACTTGGCACTGTGGGGGGTCAGGGAAGATAGGACAGGAATAGAATGTGTGCTTCTCTCCCCAGAAGTCGTAATTGGATAGTTGCAAGAAACTCAGTGGAATCAACTAGAGAACAATTACTAAGCTCTCCTAAGCTATGCATCAATATATGAAAGATAGGAAGCTAGGAGATAAAAAGGAGATATTAGTCTCAGTTCAACCTACTCTCCAGTCTTCTCTTCCCTTCTCTTCCCCCCACTTCTCAAAGGGAGAATAAAGGAAGGGTGGACAAAGAGGAAAAGTAAGTGTAGTACAGGCAGAAACACATAGGTTTAAAGTTCTTACTTAGAACATGGTGCAGAGAGCATTGGTTAAGAGTTCAAAGGACATGCCTCTGTTACTTGTGTGACCTTGGGGAAATGAGTCGATCTTTTGGGACCTCAGCTTCTTCATCCCTAAAGGGTCGTGGATGGCTAAAGAGCCTCAAAGATCTCTTCCAAATTTATAATTCTATGATTTTCTAGGGAGCCATCACAGACAGAGGGATTGAGAGTAGAAGGAGAAAGGGCTAGGAGATTTATGGCCAGGTTTTATTTCTTATCATCAAATTCTGGGCGGGGGGTCTATCACATGCAGTTAGACACCCTCTAAAAGCCTGGAAATTCCTACAAGTGTATTTGGATCCAATTCTGCATTTTGTGGTTTTCAAAATACTTCAAGAACCAGGAGAAAATTAGGGATTATGTCTCTATCAAAGCTAAAAAAACAGATGATTCCTTCCACCATCATATTCATTTCTATAACAACCAAATACAAAAGGATGGAGTACTTAGTTTTTTTATCTGTCATCATCTGATTGGGCACCAGCTGTACTGGATGCCAACCATGCTACAATATAACTTATAAGTTCTTTTTAAATGTTGCTATGTCATAGTATAGGGGGAAGCCAGATGGACTTGAGTTCTAGTCCTAATCCTATGAGTAATCAAATAAGTGACTTTGGGCACATCACTTTCTCTCTAAGTACTTTCATTTGCTCCTCTGAAAAAGAAACCTGGTAGATTTGCTGATCTCAATGCACCCTTCCAGCTCTCACATCCTGTGTCTTCTCTTCTACCACCAAGATAGAAGGAAAGATCTAGAGAAGATCTCTAGCATGTAGGAGAAAGAGAGTTTGGAAACTGGTTGATATCTGGATTGAAATCCTACTTCTGGAGCTTTCAGCTAGAGTCCAATTGGAGTCCAATGGTAAAAGTGTCTGAGTCTCACTTTTCTTGTCTATAAAATTAATGATACCTACTCATCTCTTAGGGTTACTGTGAGACTCAAATACTGTAATGCTAGCAAAGGACTTGGGAAACCTTAAAGCCCTATATACATGTCAGTTGGTTTATGTAAAGCATTTTGCAAATATTAAAATGTCATATAAATGTCAGCTATTATTATTGTTATTATCTCTCAGGTTGCTTTCAGCTCCAGTGTCCTATTAATCACTTCTCTCCCCCTCACAGCACTCAAAGTCCTCAGAAAAAGAGATCCCCAAACTAGGGAGAGGTTTTCGATATCTTCAGTAGGTTTCCTCCTTTTTCAGGAACTATATCACTGAATGTGGAGTTCACAGATCTGGGTTCAAGACCTAATCTTGCCACTTAATATGAGTGTGTGTGTGTGTGTGTGTGTGTGTGTGTGTGTGTGTGTGTGTGCATGTGACAAGTCAAGTTACTGTAAAATAAGTGTTTTAGAGTAACTGTTTTCTGAGATTTCTTTCCAATTTTAGGCTATGGTTCTATTCTTAGACTAGATTCTTAGACTAGGCCCTTTCTACATATGGAAGCCCCAAGTTCAGAGGGAACAGGGAATTGTTTTCCAATAGACCTTTTCAATCAGTCCAAAATACCTTATTAACACCTACTGTGTGCCAGCCCCAGAGCTAAGTTCTAGAGGATTCAAAGACAAAAATGAAGTAACTCCTGCTCTCAAGAGTTGGGGTGATTACATGGTCATATAGGAATTGATGAAAGAGATATAAGGGAATGTGGACCTGAGAGTAAATTGCAACAATCTGGAAGTGGAGGTCAGGCATGGTTTCATTTCCAAGTGTTCAATGGTTTGGGTTTTCAAGGAAACCTGGGATTCTGAGAGGTGGAGAAGAAAAAAACATGCATTTCAATTGTGAGATAAATGGATAATCACTGCAATGGCTGGGAGATGAGAAAAGTGTGCTTTGGATAAGGAACAAAAGAAACAGATTTGATTGGAAATTTGGCATATTTGAGTTCAGGGCACTTTACCTGTCTCCTTTAGTTTCCTTAGTTATAAAATGGAGATCCACTTGTGAGGATCAAAGGAGATCATGATTGTAAAGCATTTACTACAGTGTCCGACACATAGTAGGTGTTTAATAGATATTTATTCCCTTCTGTTCCTCTTCCATACACATGCCTATTCTCTCCATTCCAATCCCATTCCAAGGCAAAGGGCTTTGGCTGATTTTATTATTTCCCCTAAAGATGACTTGCTTTCATGCCTCAGTCACACAGCTCATGGCCATTT